>NC_041401.2:4008287-4190787 GCF_900747795.2 Erpetoichthys calabaricus | reverse complement strand
ATATATATATATATATATATATATATATATATATATATATAGATATATATATATATATATATATATATATATATATATATATATATATAGATATAAATATAGACATACATATATACATACATACATTCACATACATATATATATATATCCATCCATCCATCCATTGTCTCCCGCTTATCCGAGGTCGGGTCGCGGGGGCAGCAGCTTGAGCAGAGATGCCCAGACTTCCCTCTCCCCGGCCACTTCTTCTAGCTCTTCCGGGAGAATCCCAAGGCGTTCCCAGGCCAGTCGAGAGACATAGTCCCTCCAGCGTGTCCTGGGTCTTCCCCGGGGCCTCCTCCCGGTTGGACGTGCCCGGAACACCTCACCAGGGAGGCGTCCAGGAGGCATCCTGATCAGATGCCCGAGCCACCTCATCTGACTCCTCTCGATGCGGAGGAGCAGCGGCTCTACTCTGAGCCCCTCCCGGATGACTGAGCTTCTCACCCTATCTTTAAGGGAAAGCCTAGACACCCTGCGGAGGAAACTCATTTCAGCCGCTTGTATTCGCGATCTCGTTCTTTCGGTCACTACCCATAGCTCATGACCATAGGTGAGGGTAGGAACATAGATCGACTGGTAAATTGAGAGCTTCGACTTACGGCTCAGCTCCTTTTTCACCACGACAGACCGATGCAGCGCCCGCATTACTGCGGATGCCGCACCGATCCGCCTGTCGATCTCACGCTCCATTCTTCCCTCACTCGTGAACAAGATCCCGAGATACTTGAACTCCTCCACTTGAGGCAGGATCTCGCTACCAACCCTGAGAGGGCACTCCACCCTTTTCCAGCTGAGGACCATGGTCTCGGATTTGGAGGTGCTGATTCTCATCCCAGCCGCTTCACACTCGGCTGCGAACCGATCCAGAGAGAGCTGAAGATCACGGCCTGATGAAGCAAACAGGACAACATCATCTGCAAAAAGCAGTGACCCAATCCTGAGCCCACCAAACCGGACCCCCTCAACGCCCTGGCTGCGCCTAGAAATTCTGTCCATAAAAGTTATGAACAGAATCGGTGACAAAGGGCAGCCCTGGCGGAGTCCAACTCTCACTGGAAACGGGTTCGACTTACTGCCGGCAATGCGGACCAAGCTCTGGCACCGATCGTACAGGGACTGAACAGCCCTTATCAGGGGGGCCGGTACCCCATACTCTCGGAGTACCCCCCACAGGATTCCCCGAGGGCCACGGTCGAATGCCTTTTCTAAGTCCACAAAACACATGTAGACTGGTTGGGCAAACTCCCATGCACCCTCCAGGACCCTGCTAAGGGTATAGAGCTGGGCCACTGTTCCGCGACCAGGACGAAAACCACACTGTTCCTCCTGAATCCGAGGCTTGACTATCCGACGGACCCTCCTCTCCAGGACCCCTGAATAGACTTTTCCAGGGAGGCTGAGGAGTGTGATCCCTCTGTAGTTGGAACACACCCTCCAGTCCCCTTTCTTAAAGAGGGAGACCACCACCCCGGTCTGCCAATCCAGAGGCACTGTCCCTGATGTCCATGCGATGTTGCAGAGGCGTGTCAACCAAGACAGTCCTACAACATCCAGAGCCTTGAGGAACTCCGGGCGTATCTCATCCACCCCCGGGGCCCTGCCACCAAGGAGTTTTTTGACCACCTCGGTGACCTCAGTCCCAGAGATGGGGGAGCCCACCTCTGAGTCCCCCAGGCTCTGCTTCCTCATTGGAAGGCATGTTAATGGGATTGAGGAGGTCTTCGAAGTACTCCCCCCACCGACCCACAACGTCCCGAGTCGAGGTCAGCAGCGCACCATCCCCACCATATACAGTGTTGACACTGCACTGCTTCCCCCTCCTGAGACGCCGGATGGTAGACCAGAATCTCCTCGAAGCTGTCCGAAAGTCGTTCTCCATGGCCTCCCCAAACTCCTAGCAAAATGCCCGCGCTTCGCAGCGGCGAAGTACTGCTTTAAAATTTTAAATAATAAACTGAGGGAAATTATACCAATAATTATTTGTTAAGGATCTCTTTGTATACCATGTTGTCAGTTCGCCCCTCCGGTTGTAATATGACCAAGTTGTGCGCTGAGCTTACTCTTGAGCATGCAACGTATACTTGGCCATGTGAAAAGCAAATGAAGAACAGCAAGACCGCGCCAGCTGCGGAGCTCAGCTTGGAGCGAAATGAAGTGAATGGGAGGGGACATGATCACGTGACTCCAACACCCGCCTTAACTCTCTATCCCTCCACAAACACACAAACACAGTCTCTCGGATCCCAACTCTCGTTTATATATATATATAGATAAATAGCAAAATACCCGCGCTTCGCAGCGGAGAAGTAGTGTGTTAAAGAGGTTATGAAAAAGAAAAGGAAACATTTTAAAAATAACGTAACATGATTGTCAATGTAATTGTGTTGTCATTGTTATGAGTGTTGCTGTCTTTTATATATATATAATATACACACACACACACATAAACATATATATACATATACATATATATACACATATCTACATATATATATATGCACATACTGTATACACATCCACATATATATACATATATATATATATACACATATCAACATATATATATATATATATACACACACACACACACACACACACACACATATATATATATACATACATACATACACACACACACATATATATATACACATACAGATATATACACACACATATATATATATATATATATATATATATACACATACAGATATATACACACACACACATATATATATACACATACAGATATATACACACACACACATATATATATACACATACAGATATATATATATATATAGCAAAATACCCGCGCTTCGCAGCAGAGAAGTAGTGTGTTAAAGAGGTTATGAAAAAAAAAAAGGAAACATTTTAAAAATATTGTCAATGTAATTGTGTTGTTATTATTATGAGTGTTGCCGTCATATATATATATATATATATATATATATATATATATATATATATATATATATATATATATATAATATATGTGTATGTGTATATTTATATATATATGACAGCAACACTCATAACAATGACAACACAATTACATTGACAATCATGTTATTTTTAAAATGTTTCCTTTACTTTTTCATAACCTCTTTAACACACTACTTGTCCGCTGCGAAGCACGGGTATTTTGCTAGTATATATATATATATATATATATATATATATATATATATATATATATATATATATATATATAAATATACACACATCCACATATATATATATATATATATATATATACACATACACATATATATGTATACACACACACATATATTATATAAATATATATATATATATATACATACATATACACACATACATGCAGTTTCAATAACATAGAAATCAATATAAACAACATTAACATCATTACCATATGAGAATATGAATTAATATATAAGAAGCACATTTCATATAAATATAAATTATTAAACAGTAAAATCCATCCATCTATTTTCCAACCCGCTGAATCCGAACACAGGGTCACGGGGGTCTGCTGGAGCCAATCCCAGCCAACACAGGGCACAAGGCAGGAAACAATCCTGGGTTTTTATCTTTATTTTATTTTATTGTAGAATCAACTCCTATCTGCGCACACCAGGGCGGCCGTGGGCAGATGCGTATGGTGTATTCACTCCACGTTATCGTGCATTGTGCTGTCACTGGTATTTTGATAAAAGAATTTGAACAACATATAAGAAGCGTATAAATTATTAAACAGTAAAACATTAACATTTAAGAAGTAAAGTTACATTAAGTACTACTGCAGTGCTTTCGGGTATACCTCATTTTTTGTTTGCCCATTACATGCTTAAATGTATACATTTTTTGGTGTACCTACCCGAGAACACGCGACATATAACCGAGCGTGGGAGAAGCATGGATTTTAAAAACGCGTTGAGTTCATCTGCTGGTCTCCCTCGTGGAATAACTGGTAATGTTTGACTAAAATCTACAGCGAGTAAAACGACATTACCTCCTATTTTTTTGTTACGATCTCTGAGATCTTGCTCTTTTCGGTTCAAGGCTTCATAAGCTCTTTTATGTTCTATGGTGTACTTATCCCAAACCATCATCCTTGAATGTTGCAAGACTTTCGACTTGTATGTAGATCGGGGTAATTACATTCATTGCATTCCTAGTCTGAATCACAATCTGATTGTATGGGTGGTTACCTGGCACTGTAGGGTTGCCACCCGTCCTTTAAAATATGGAATTGTCCCGTATTTGAGAATGAAATTGCGCGTCCCGTTTTGAATCAATACGGGACGGGATTTATCCCGTATTTTTTTTATCATTTTTTTTAAAGCAGCGTCTCATGCAAATCATCCCACACGCATTTTATGAAGATGCCTCCTTTTGTACTTTTGATTGGGTAATACTTGACGTCATCGTTAGTTTGATTGGTCTTTTTAACTGTCCAGTAAGGAGGGCGGGTCTTTTAAGTAGAGTGTGCAAAGTGTTGGCACTGGGATGTGGCACCCGCTGCAGTATGTGTCCCTTATTTTTTTGTATTAAAAGTGGTAATCCCACCTGGCAGGCAACAGTTATGTTTGGTCATGAAGTCGTCTAAAATCCGCCACGTGCCCTCTTTTAATTGTGAGAAGCAGATATATATAGCCAAATTCTCGCGCTTCGTTGCGGCGAAGTACTGCTTTTAATTTTTTAAGAAAAGAAAACCTTTTTAAACGGATCGAAAATACAGTATACCAATAACAATTTGTTAAGGATCTGTTTTTTTGTGAACCTCGCTTTTCACAGCTGTCGCGCTACGGTGTGTGTTTCGTTTATTTGACAGTATGTAGATCGTGGTAATTACATTCATGTCATTCGTTTTCTGAATCACAATCTGACTGTATGGGTGGTTACCTGCCAGGTAACGCTTGTGGTTGGTCAGGAAGTCGCCTTACATCCGCCACGTGCCCTCTTTCTGTTCCCAGAAGCTGATCATAGAATGGTTTTAATAGTTTACTTTCAAATAATGCAAAGAGTATGCGACACGTGTTTCTCCCTAATTCTGGGCTCATCAGGCATACACACTCACTTCATCCCCTCTCAGGAATCGAATCTCTATCGTCAGCGCCAGAGTTGAAGCCCCTAACGTTGCGGTCAGCAAGTGGGCTAACATCCGCCATGTGCCGTCTTTCAGTTGCGAGAAGCAGATCATAGAATGGTTGAAACTGTTGCCCCTAACGTTGCGCTACGGCGTGTGGTTCGTTTATACCTCGTGTCTTCTCATTAAACTTTTATCTCGCGAATATGTTATTGCAATCCGCAGCGGGAGCGTTTCTATAAACTTAATTTAAACTTACGTTTTACACCGTGCTTTGTTTCCCTTATGAACATGCTTGTATGCTTCACTCGCTGGCTTCTTATTGTTTCGCTCCCTTCTCAATTGTTTGATGAATTTTTTGTTCTTCGCTGTTTGCGACTCTTCCTTCATTTCTCCCTACTGCATTCTTTTATCTCGCGAATATGTTATTGCAATCCGCAACGGGAGCGTTTCAATAAACTTAATTTAAACTTACGTTTTACACCATGCTTTGTTTCCCTTATGAAGATGCTTGTTTTCTTCACTCGCTCCCTTCTCAATTGTTTAATTAATTTTTTGTTCTTCGCTGTTTGCGGCTCTTCCTTCATTTCTCCGTACTGAGTTCACAGTCTTTTCACGTGATTACGTGGGAGGCGTGATGACGTGACACTCAACTCCGCCTCCCACGGCCATCAAGCTGCCGTCCATTACAGTATATTGTCAAAAATGAGGTTCCAGTTATGACCATTACGCGCTGAATTTCGAAATGAAACCTGCCTAACTTTTGTAAGTAAGCTGTAAGGAATCAGCCTGCCAAATTTTAGCCTTCCACCTACACGGGAAGTTGGACAATTAGTGATGAGTGAGTCAGTCAGTCAGTGAGTGAGTCAGTGAGGGCTTTGCCTTTTATTAATTAGTATAGATAAAAAAAGAAGTTTTAACAAAATAGAAAATTAAGCAAAAATGATTTATTTAATCAATGAGACGGATGTCTGCTTTTTGTTTATTAAATATTTCTGTAACCTTGAGTCCTTTTCCAAATCCACCGCCAGAACAGACAGCAGCGGGGTGTCTTAGTTGTTAAATGTGAGTTACAGTCGCTCATTAATGGACACCTAATGGTGGCTTCTGTTTACATCAATCAGGATCCGCTTTGTCTTCTGTCTGCTTTTATAAAGCTGCGCCTTTCTATGTATGAAGTCCGCACAGTCGTGACTCGATCAATAGCGTCCTGAATAACGACATCATGCTTTAATGATGGAGCCTCCATAGAGACGTGATAAACGAAATCGAATCGTGTCAAAGCTGGCAGCCATAAAGCAGCGTCAATATTGTTATCGATGTATTATCATTGTTACTGTATTTCTAGAATTATTATGAATTCACGAGATGTTTGAATCATGCTAATGTCACGTCACGTCAGGTCAGGTGTGTACAAAAATGACACAGATGGTGGGCGGGGCCTCGTAGGGAAAGTCACTGCAACGAAAACGACATCACAGGTGAGAGAGACACAGCCCCGCCCCCTTAATATACATCAACACGCTTAATGACGTCCTGCTCAAAAGGACATGCCGCCATTGAGCGAGACACGGCTGTACTTAGCAATTTAATGAAATCTGCGCTTTACTTGGGAATTGTCACATTTGATTTTATTTTATTGGATTGGGTTGTATTTTTTTTTTAATTGTATTAGCGGTGGGACATCCTGAGGGTTCGCAGGATCCCCTCGAGGTTGCTGGATATCATTGCCGGCCTGTCCACTGGTACTGTGAGTGCTGTGCAGAGTGGAGGCAGGATCTTTGTGTTATTCCCAGTTGATTCTGGGGTCCGTCAGTGGTGTGTTCTGCTCCTACTCTGTTCAGTGATCACATGGACTGGGTGTGTTGGAAAAGTTTGTGAGGTCCAGTGGCTGTGGGGCATCTGTTGGTGAAGTGAGATTCACAGATCTTGACTTTGCTGACGATGCTGTGATCTTCACGGAGTCAATGGAGGCTCTGATCGGGGGTCTCGAAAGACTGAGTGAGGATTCTGAGTGTCTGGGCTTGCGAGGGTCCTGATAAAAACCAACATCCAGGTCTTTAATGACTTCTTGGGCACGGCCATCAGCAGTGTGTCTGTCTGCAGAGAGAGTGTCGACCTTGTCATTGAGAGGTTTACTTACCTCAACAGTGACATTCATGTCTCTGGTGTCCCTTCCTATGAAGTCAGTAGACGGATTGGGAGAGCATGGGGGGTCATGAGGTCACTGGAAAGGGATGTGTGGTGCTCCCGATATCTATGTAAAAGGATGAGAGTCCAAGTCTTTAGAATCCTGGTGCTTCCTTTTTGTGAGACATGGAGGCATACCAGTGACCTGAGATGAAGACTGGGCTCCTTCTCTACTGTGTCTCTTTGGAGAGTCCTTGGGTTGGACCTGATTGGAGGTCTCGAGAGACTGAGTGTCTGGGCTTGCGAGGGTCCTGATAAAAACCAACATCCAGGCCTTTAATGGCCTTTTGGGTGCAGCCATCAGCTGTGCGTCTGTCTGCGGAGAGGATGTCGACCTCGTCATTGAGAAGTTTACTTACCTTGGCGGTGACATTCATGTCTCTGGTGACTCTTTCTATGAAGTCAGTAGACGGATTGAGAGCATGGGGGGTCATGAGATCGCTGGAAAGGGGTGTGTGGCGCTCCTGATATCTATGTAAAAGGTCGAAGGTCCAAGTCCTTAGAGTTCTGGTGCTTTCTGTCTTGCTATATGGTTGTGAGACATGGACGCTATCCAGTTACCTGAAATGAACACTGGACTCCTTCAGTGCTGTGGCTCTTCAGGGAATCCTTGGGTACCGTTGGGTTGACATTGTGTTGCTCACGGAGTCCTGAATGAGGCACATGACCTGCACTGTGAGGGAGCGTCAGTTACGGCACTACGGCCATGTGGCGCATTTCCCCGAGGGTGATCCGGCTCGTAAGATCCTCATTGTTGGGAACCTGAGTGGCTGGACCAGGCCAAGGGGTTGTCCATGTAACACCTGGCTGCAGAGGGTCATTTCTGGAGGGTGGGACTGGACCATGTGTCTGCCTGGGTGGTTGCCAGCCGGGATCCTGAGTTGTTTCGTCATGTAGTGGGTGTGGTGACACGCTGTACCAGTGCAGGCTCTCCAACTTGATTAAACTTGACTTGTATTGTGTTTTATTTTATTGGATTATATTGTATTGTATTGTATTGAATTGGATTGGATTAGTTTGGATTTTATTGTATTGTATTTTGTTATATTTACATTTTTTTTATTTCATTGGATTAGGTTCGATCAGGTTGGAATGTATTTTATTTCACTTGACTTTCTTGGATTAGATTGCATTGTATTTTATTTTATTGGATTAGATTATATTGGTTGGATTGCATAATCTCAGGCTGTCAACAGTGGAGTCCAAATAGGCTCCCTGTGCCTCGGGCAGCTCAAGTGAGGTCTAAATTGTATTTTTTGAGTTGTGTAATTGCTTGTTGTGGATGCTGTAACGGAAGGCAGGGATGTGTTGGCACTGCTGCCAGGATGGACCCGCCTAGGAGGCTGCACAGTGGAAGGCCAAATGGTTGGCAGTGCCCGTCTGGCTGAACTCCCAGTTGGACACCCACTGGTCCCCACAGAAGTGATAGGCCTGATGGGCAGCCCTGTTGGAGTCCTTGGGTGCAGTTTACCGCTAGATGACGATGACATACTTAAGTCACATGCATTCTGTGATACCAACTTTACAATGGAGAGCATCCCTAGAACAAGCAATGCATTCAAACATAAAGAATATCATTTTTGAACAAGTGACAAAGACTAGCCTTTGAATAATACAAACTAATATAAATTAGGCATCAAAAACAATGAACGTGTAGAATTAGTTTGGACACATTTCCATGTCTACACTCTCCTGTGGTGGTGTTTTGTTTTCTTGGATTTCTTTGAAATTAGCAGATCTTCTTCCCTTCAGTCTCAGTTTAAATTTTGGGAACAAAAAGAAGTCATATGGAGTGAGATCTGACGAAAACAGGGGTCTGAAACAATAAACACCTTATGTAGTCTTTGTCTGACAATGAGATGTGGATACCCAGTGGTTGATTGGCGCCATCACCTGACATTCTGTTAGCCTTCTTAATGGCTTCTGAACACTGCCTGGAAATTGATAGCGTTGAGTCTTCTTCTTCTTCGTTGTCTTTCAGCTGCTCCGGTTAATCCTGTTAATCAAGTAATAAGTCACCTCTTCAAGTAATCCTCTTTAATAAAACCCCTGTGTGCGTCCATGTGTCCGTGTGTGTGTGTGTGTGTCTTCTGGTAAAGTGTGCATGCGCGGGGCACGGTGCGATGCTTCAAAGGCCACCTGACGCGTCACACAAGACAGAGAGGGCGGGACCTATAAAATATCGCGCGGCCGATCCAATCAGATTTCGGTAAATGAGGTAAGATCTAAAACATAACACATGAAAAATCCAATCGGGACTGAGACGCGGAGACCAGCTTCCCCAAAGAGGTGGGATTAGTGTTTGTTGTTCACTCTGAGGATGTCAGATTTGCGATTAACAAACTTGGCCCAGTAAAGTGTAAAGTGTTTTCCTAAATATACGAATTTTCATGATATTACAATAGGATGACTTTTAAAAGTAGATTTATTTTCACGCACATAAAATCCATTGCTGGGGAGACGCCATACATACAATAATCAGCTGCATGCAAGCACAGATTAAAATACTTGCTGGAGAGACGTATTACTGTGAGAGAAAATTAAAGGCACACAATAAAGTGACGCATATTATAGCCACATACAAGCCAGTATTACTGTAACAGAAAATAGACGGTCCTTTGCCATTTAATATAGACTGTTCCTACTAATGTTTGTGCACTACTATTCTAGTGCCCGTTATTGTAACGGGCTTAATGTCTAGTTTAATAATATTTTGATAATTCTTTCATTTACATAAATTCACAAATGCCCATTATGCTGAAAAGAAAGCGTGAGTTCACAACAAGTTTTCGAAAGGGCAGGACAGACTCAGTGAAGGGGCCAACGCTTCCAAGATTTGATTTCAAAGCCTGCTTTGTAAAGATTTCTATTCGTATTTATCCCGGAATCACAGATTTACTTAGAAAAATAGCTTCAGTGGAAAAATATTAAAGAACTAGCTGATGCCTGTCATAGCATACGGCGGTGTAAGAATAGGAACGGAAAACGGTGAGAAAGGAATTCAGAAATCAAGAAGAAATAAATACTTCTTGAAAGACGCAGTGTGCGTGTAGAATTTCCGGCCAAGCAGGATTACATGTGAAAGTGACAAATAAATCAGGCTTTCTGAATTTATGTACTATGGCCATGGCATCCTGTTCGTTTTGTTGCATGTATCTTGGACTTCCTGGAAATGTGGACGGTAATATGATCATTTTGCCTACACGTACGTTGTTATTTTCAGCATTTGCTTGCAGTGCGTCTGATAGTTCCACGCACAGATCTTGTTGATGTAATCTGAGATAGTTGAGACGCATGCCCTCTGTTTTAACATACGCGTCTACGACGTACTGTTGGAATAGTTTGCCACTGGAGTGCAAAACACTAAATGTATTCCTCATTGCTAATCTGTATGCTTAAAATTGGCATTGAGTAAGCCTTATTCGCTTGGCGGTTCTTTTATCGGGAACATGTTGTAAATCTTTGTGCCAGCCAATGTCTCCGTAAGGGAATAAAAGTGGGTAAACCATAGGATCGCAATTCATATTGACCGTGGAAATCTGTTTACAGAAGTTGCCTATGGGATAGATGCAAATGTCCCTTTCGGCAGGCGGTTCACCATCTTCTCCGACGAAAATCTCTGCAACATCGGTGTGACATGTGGCATTGTATCGTCGTAAATCCTGCCTAGGGTTTCCTTGAAAACCATTCATACAGATGCTGTTGGATTGGACTGAGGGATTACATGCATGTGTTTGTATGATTTAGTGAAGGGGTTGATGGTTCTGAGCATGGAATCTAGCTGGAGAAGTACATTTTCGCTGCATACAGAGTTTGCTTTATTTTGTAAGCGTACTTCAGTATCTTGCGCTGTGTCACAAACATACAACTGTCCATATCCTGGAGAAGTAGAAGTGTTAGCGTATAGTGGAGAGATCTGGTGATCAATTTGCCAGTGTATTTTAAAACAGTATGGTCCGTGGCCAGGAGGATGAGTTATCTGTGCACCCATGGAAGCAAACGCTACAGAAGAGTTGTATTCTCGAATGTGTTCACGATAATTTTTACCTTCTGATGTTTGCTGTGTAAAAAGCTGTTGTAAAGACACAGGTGGCTCCCGCAAGGGTGGTAAAGCTACTTTACTGTTGTGGCAGCACCTCGAGTACTTGTTGGATGGATTATAGTGCATGACATGGAAGACGACGAATAGGAATCGAGAAATGGCATGTCGGCTGTGTGTGGGCAGGACCGGTTTTGAAGTGGAAGCAGGACAAACCAGAAGAAAAATATATATAAGAGATATAAATAAATGCAATAATAAGAGTAACATTATTTTTATTTTACTAGAAGTGAGTTTACCACGTGTATTGTTTATTTTACTGGTTTACGACAGTTAAGCTCTCCAGATAAGAATGGAAGGAATGAAGTCTGTTAATTTAACAGGCCTGACGTATTCAAAATATTTAATGTCTTATTAATTTGCCAGGGACTGTGATTGTGGCCATCATCTCCTAATTATAGTGATAAACTGCTACTAAATAAAAAGCCATAACACGGTATAAAGACGTATTAAGGCTTCCTCAAAAGTCCTCATTTTTTGACCCAAATGTCCTCATTTCCAGAGTAAGAGAGTTGGCAGCCCTACCCACGTTGAGTAGTGCGCTCGTTCTTCACACCTGATGTTTGTTCCTTTCCTCCACCATTTTTACTTGTGATGCACGCCACGCTTACTGGCCTGTGGTTACTTGTGTCTGCCTGATCGATCATCTTTTTTAATATAACGGGGGTACCGTTAGTAGATTCCAAAATCAAAGGAATTTCCCAGAATCCACTGATTTTCAAAACACACTTGTTGGTGGCGTTTACCGGCACTTGTCCGACCCCCTTAACAACAGCAACATTTATTTCTGTCGCATGTTTTCATACAAATGATGAGCTCAAAGTGCTTTACAGGATGAAGAAAGAGAAAAAAGACAAAATATTAAAATAAAATTAGGAATACTAATTAACAGAGAATAAAAGTAAAGTCCGATGACCAGGGAGGACCTCCAGATGGCTGGAGAAAAAAAAAATCTGCAGGGGGTCCAAGGCCACGAGACCACCCAGCCCCCTCTAGACATTCTACCTAACATCAATGACCTCAATCAGTCCTCATGGTATTCAGGGTTCACATGGAAGATCTTGATGATGACGGTCATGTGGACTTCAATCCATCAATGTAAGGACTGCATGGCGCCCTGATCAGGTGGTGGTGGCGCAGATCAGCACCACAGAAAACCGGAAAAAGAACAGCAGAGGGAGTAGGGGTTAGTACAGAGTGTGGAGCCATGAAAATAAATGATAAATAAATACAATGTGATGGACGGCCGGTAGCTCAACCCGGATGAAACCCCCAGGACGCTAGATGGCAACTTCCCTGCAGCTTAGCGGTGCCCCAGATTCCCGCAGGGCACTATGGGAGATGGAGTTCAGCTTCACAGCCCCGCTGGGTACCGTGGGTGCCGCTGCAGGGAGACACGGGGATTTCTGTTTCCGATATAGACATGGGGACAGAAGGACAGACGTACTTCCTGGCTGAAGAAAATACAAGTCTCCATCTGACCCGGAAGTGCTGGTGAATCACATGGATGGAAATACAGAAGCACTTCCGGGTCAAGGACTATATAAAGGACTAGTGGAGACCCAGCAAGAGAGCCGGAGTTGGGAGGAGGGAGTGTGACAGAGTAGCTGGGAGGACAGAATTGTTATAATTAGATAGATAGATAGATAGATAGATTCTTTATTAATCCCCAAGGGGAAATTCACATTATTATTGTATTGTTATTATAGTTTTTGCCTGTTTGTTGTGGTGGAGGTGCTTTGGGGCACTTTATAAAAGAAGAAAAAATATTCTTAGTACTTTTAACCTGTGTCCAGTGTGGTTGTCTGTTGGGGAAAAGGTGAGCAATAGTGCCACCTAGTGTCCACGATCACAACAGACACAGAATATCAGGGTTTTTTTTTTTTTTTTTGTTTTTTTGTTCTTTATTTCATCTTATACAATTTCTTGTATTAGGAATTTGTTAGTTTTCGCATACCCCTTGGGGTGAGAGCGCAGGGTCAGCCATTGTACAGCGCCACTGGAGCAATCACAGGTTAAGGGTCTTGCTCAAGGGCCCAGCAGAGTAGGATCTCTTTTGGCAGTGATGGGGATTCGAACCGGCAACCTTCTGGATACCAGCACAGATCCTTAGCCTCAGAGCCACCAGTAAAATGAAGCTGGGAGAACGCCATGTTAAAGTAATGAGTTCTTAGCCGTTTTGTAAGTGCTCCATCATATCAGCCTGTCGGTAAACTATTGCAGATATTTAAGTTTAGCTCTTGGAATTCTAAGCAGACCCTCATTTAAAGATCTAAGGTTATGACCTGGAGTGTAAGGTGACAGGCATTCTGAGATATAATAATAATAATAATACATTTTATTTATACAAGGCGCCTTTCAGCGAACTCAAGGACACCGAACAAACAATAAATAAATAAATAAAAGACACAATTATAAACAACTTAAAACATCAGAAAATCTAAAAATTAAAACCAAACAAAACCACTATAATCAGTAGGAAAAAGAAAAAGCCATTTTAAACAGATGCGTTTTAAGTTTGCATTTGAAGGATGAATATGATTTGATGTTTCAGAGCTCCGCAGGTAATGAATTCCAGAGCTTAGGAGCAGAACGGCTGAAAGCTCTGCTCCCCATGGTGGTTAGATGGGCGGGAGGGACGGTCAGATGGGTGGAGGAAGAGGATCTAAGGTTACGGGATGGAATGGCAACATGAAGAAGGTCAGACAGATATGGAGGGGCGAGGTTATGGATGGCCTTAAATGTTAATAGCAGAATCTTCAAATCAGTACGAAACTTAATCGGGAGCCAATGAAGCTGCTGCAAGACAGGAGTAATATGGCGAATAGATGAGGTTCGAGTGATGATACGTGCTGCAGAATTCTGGACTAACTGAAGCTTATGAAGAGATTTGTTAGGGAGACCAAAGAGGAGTGAATTGCAGTAGTCCAGCCGAGAAGTGACAAGACTATGAACAAGAATGGCGGTGGTATGAGGAGTGAGGGAGGGGCGAATGTGATTAATATTACGTAGGTGGAAGTAAGCAGACCAGGTGATGTTATTAATGTGACATTGGAAAGATAGAGTACTGTCGAGGATCACAACCAGACTCTTGACCTGAGATGATGGGGAAACAACAAAGTCATCAATAATAAGAGAAAGATTATTGGTTTTGGATAATGATGATTTTGAACCAATGAGGAGAACCTCAGTTTTGTCACTGTTTAAGAAAATTCAAAGAAAACCAGGATTTAATTTCAGAAATGCAGTCAATAAGCGAGGGTGGTGGAAAAGAGGAGGTGGGTTTACCAGCAAGGTAGAGCTGGGTGTCATCAGCATAACAGTAAAAATTAATGTTATATTTGCGAAAAATATTGCCAAGGGGCTTTGTAAACCATCCATCCATTATCCAACCTGCTATATCGTAACTACAGGGTCACGGGGGTCTGCTGGAGCCAATCCCAGCCAACACAAGGCGCAAGGCAGGAAACAAACCCCGGCAGGGCGCCAGCCCACCGCAGGGCACACATACACACCCACACACCAAGCACGCAGTAGGGACAATTTAGAATCGCCAATGCACCTAACCTGCATGTCTTTGGACTGTGGGAGGAAATCCACGCAGACACGGGGAGAACATGCAAACTCCACGTAGGGAGGACCCGGGAGGTGAACCCAGGTCTCCTAACTGCAAGGCAGCAGCGCTACCCACTGCGCCACCGTGCCACCCGCTTTGTAAACCATCAGCAGTATTTGAAAGTCAATTCTAAATGGCACGGGTAACCAGTGTAGTGACGCTCAGACTGGGGAGATGTGCTCGGATTTTTGTTTCCTATTGAGAGTCTAGCAGCTCCATTCTGCACTCGTTGTAATCGATTGATGTCTTTCTTGGGTGGTCCTGAGAGGAGCACATTATAATAATCTAGTCAACTGAAAACAAAAGCATCAACTAATTTTACATCTTGCAAAGCTATGAGGGGTCTAACTTTTGTTATATTTCTTAACCCTTAAACCGCCACAGACTTAGGGGATAATGCACCCCCGGACGCCAAATACTTTTTTGCTGCACTTTTTAAGTAAATGTCACGATTCACAAAGAAAATGTGAAATTTTAATGGAACACGCATTTTTTTTCATGGAAAAAGCATCACAATTACTGCAACGCTGATCATTTTACTGTACACACTGCCAATGAACTGTAAAAACTATTAAAAAAAACGACTGGAATAATCTATTATGAAGGTACTATATAAGGTGCGACTGACACCATGGATGACATTCAGTAAATCACCGAGCCAACTGCGCTTGAACTTGCTGCACGCAGGCACACCGAGGTAAGCGCTGATGCTGGCAGGCCAGTCTAGTGCAGCGACTCAATCCCAGGAACAGTGAGGCTGCAGGGGGCGCCAGTGGCTGCTGAACAAATGTATGGCACGGACTGATCAGCTGCGCCGTGATGGCAAATTGCTCTGTGAAGCGACTATAGCCGGTTGTGGCGTTCAATGAATGTACGTTGCTGAATACACTCGGCTCCAGCATGCTGGCAAATTGCATTGGGAACCAACTATAGCCGGTTCCAGTGGTTTAAGGGTTAAGTGAAAAAAATGCTGTCCTGGTAATCTGATTAATATGTGATTTAAAATTGAGGTGTGAGTCAATAATGACCCCTAAATTCTTTACCTCCATCTTGACTTTTAAGCCTAACGGATTAATTTATTTCTAATACCCTCCATTTTTGCCCATCACTAAAATTTCTGTTTTCTCCTTTTTTAGTGAAGCCCTCCCTGATAAATGTCACCTGGTCCCAGCGATCTTCTTGCTAACTGACATGGCCGCTTTTGTGGACCCGTGGCGTTCACATCCTGCTGACTCCTAACATCTCCATTTTTGTGTTTTCTTCACAGAAAAAACAGGAGGAGCCCCAGCATTCGGAGGACCTCGACTTCTCAGACGGCTGCATGGCGGCCGAAGCGGACCTTCACCACGAGTTCTTCATGGAGGAGACCATGTCAAACGATGAATATGATTGCGCTTCGCCAGATGACATCTCTCTGCCTCCCCTCTCCGAGACCCCCGAGTCCAACATTCTGCATTCGGAGACTGACCTGGATGAGGGTGCTCAGAGTCCACATGGTAACCAGTTCAGCCAGCAGGGGACGTCACACTTTGCAAACAGAATGACTGGCAGTTTTGACGTCCTCACACCTGGAGCTGCTGCCGAGATGACAAGCAGGAGGCGTGAGTGGACCCTGAGTGCCCCCGAGGGCTGCCCATCACCCGGAGGGAGTCAGTATCCTAAATTCAGGTCGGAATCATCGTCCTTTGTCCGCAGTCCACTGACTGTCCCAGCACCAACCATCATCTCCAGCACCCTGTCCAGCATCCTGAAAAGCAAAGCCAGTGGCAGCAGCGGCACCGTGCGCCAACACCAGGAGACCCACTACGCCATTCACGAGAGTTTCTCGGAGACACAGGAGGAAGTGGTTGACTCCCAAAATCTTCATCCCTCTGTCATCTTAGGGGTGCCGTCCACCCAGGCATCTCCTAGTGGCAAGTCTGAATTGGACATGTGCAAGCCCACCACCATTCGGGAAGAAATCAGGCTGTCGCCGGGAAGCCGAGGCAGCACCAGCGTGACGGGACAAGGCCCGGGATTCTCCAAACTCTTAGCTAATGCCTCCGTCAAAGAGGGCTCCCCCGTCACCCTGGAGGTGGAAGTGACTGGATTTCCAGAACCCGCTCTCACCTGGTGGGTAGCCTATCACAAGTGCGAATGAAGCGCTTCTCTTTTGTGTTCCTCTTTCCTTGTCTACGGCGACGCTATGCCGCCAGGGCTTTTTTATTTTATTTTTTTTTTTTTGGACATGTTATGCCCATTATTATTTTATTTTATTTTTTTTTTATATCCGCTCTCTGAGCTCATCATTCCAAATGACAGGCCACACCAAAGGCAGCGGTCAGATACATGACGGGTGTGCCGTCTGCGTGCGGTTGGTGCTTTCTGGGAGGGTGACACAAGGTTAGTGGGGTGGGGTGGGGTGGGGAGTGTTGGGTCCATTATAATGAATTTATTAAAGAACGTTGAGAAGAGTGACACTCACTAGACACGGCTGTCTCTTTTTTCCCCCTCCCTCTGTCCCACCGCATCTCTGGATGTCCCAAAGGGATTCTGGGAGTTCAAAGCAAGAATTAAAAATATGAGGCTTGCTCACCCACTTTACGCAGTCAGCATCCATAGGTGTACACCAGAGTTTTGCTAGGTAGGTAGGTAGGTAGGTAAGTATGTCCACTCCCTCCATATCGATCAAGACGAGAGTTTTACTGTGGTGGTACTTACATATATACTCGCGGATAAGTCGGCAGTTGATCTTAACATATAATTTCCGGTATTTTATAATGTCGGTCATATAAGTCGAATGCGGGAAAACTCACACTATTGGTCCAAGAGATTATGATATGCTAACACCCACCTGAGAGAGTAACCATGGAGCCATTATTTTCTATGTATTGTGCCCACATGACCACACGGTGATACCCGAACTATTCTGAAGTGACGTTTACACTGATTTGTGTTTTCGTATCTCATACCCTCATACACCTTTATTGTAAGAGTATCCCTTATCCACGATGGAGCGTTCGAGCAGAAGAAAATATGAAGCTGGTTTTAAATTAAAAGTCGTTGAAGTGGCGAAAAAAATTGGTAACTGGGCTACTGCAACAAAATTCGATGAGTCTGAGAAACTGATGAGCGAGATTGGAGTAGGCCAGAAGATGAAAAAAAAAAAAAAGTGTCATATTTTTGAACGGCCGTATAAGTCGAGGTCTGATTTTATGATCGATTTTTCAGGTTTCAACACCTGACTTATACGTAAATATGTACGGTTAGTCCAGTTAGTTGTGCGTGCCAGCTGAATACTGCTCAGTGTACGTTCTTCATGGTGCAGCTTACTTCAGGCCTTGATGTACGGATTCATGTAGAGCGAACTCAGTGTGGGCGAACGCATTAGATGTGAACGTGTGGGCATGGAAAAAAATCACACGCGAAAAGTCCACTTGGCTGCTGTCGGCACTGAGTGGTACTGAGTAGTCAATAGTCATCACATCACAACGGGACATTCTAGAAGAAAAGAGAGTTTCTCCAAAATGACACATCCAGTACTGAAATAAGTGTTTCAATGGGTGCGATCGATTACGTCATTTTAAGAGAACGAGAGAAAGAGAGAGAGAAGAGGTTGCATGATGTAGGACTGCAGGACTGCAGTAACTACAGGGAGATAAAACTGATGAGCCACAGCATGAAGTCCTCACAGGTGGCGCAGTGGTAGTGCTGCTGCTTTGCAGTAAGGAGACTGTGGAAGATTGTGGGTTTGCTTCCCAGTTCCTCCCTGTGTGGATAGCGCTTTGAGTACTGAGAAAAGCGCTATATAAATGTAATGAATTATTATTATAGAGATAGTGAATCAGGAACTGCAACGGATTAGCAAGGAGGAAGTAAGGACAGCAATGAAGAGGATGAGAAATGGAAAAGCTGTTGGACCAGATGGCATACCTGTGGAAGCATGGAGGTGTTTAGGAGAGATGGCAGTGGAGTTTTTAACCAGATTGTTTAATGGAATCTTGGAAAGTGAGAGGATGCCTGAAGAGTGGAGAAGAAGTGTACTGGTGGGCTGAAATTTAAGAATAAGGGGGATGTGCAGGACTGTAGTAACTACAGGGGGATAAAACTGATGAGCCACAGCATGAAGTTATGGGAAAGAGTAGTGGAAACTCAGTTAAGAAGTGAGGTGATGATTAGTGAGCAACAGTGTGGTTTCATGCCAAGAAAGAGCACCACAGATGTGATGTTTGATCTGAGGATGTTGATGGAGAAGTTTAGACAAGGTCAGAAGGAGTCGCATTGCGTCTTTGTGGTCCTGAAGAAAGCAAATGACAGGCTGAGGAGAGAGGAGCTGTGGTATTGTATGAGGAAGTTGGGAGTGGGAGAGAAGTACGTAAGAGTTGTACAGGATATGTACGAGGGAAGGGTGACAGTGGTGAGGTCTGTGATGGGAGGGACGGAGGTGGGATTACATCAGGGATCGGCTCTGAGCCCTTTCTTATTTGGAATGGTGATGGACAGGCTGACAGATGAGATCAGACAGGAGTCCCCGTGGACTGTGATGTTTGCTGATGACATTGTGATCTGCAGGTTGAGAAGACCCAGGAGAGGTGGAGATATGAGAGGAGAGGAGAGGAATGAAGGTCAGTAGGACCACCAAGACAGAATACATGTGTTTGAATGAGAAGGAGGTCAGTGGAATGGTGAGGATGAGGGAGTAGAGGTGGCAAAGGTGGCTGAGTTTAAATACTTGGGATCAACAGTACAGAGTAATGGGGATTGTGGAAGAGAAGTGAAGAAGAGCGTGCAGGCAGGGTGGAGAAGAGTAATTATTTATAAGCATCAACTAGACAAGAATATAGTATACACGCACTGATAAGCCGTGTTCTGATTATTAGTTTAATATAATTACGCTGCGAAAACCAGAACCGGTGTGGTGTACAAGTGATAGGTGGGGATGAGCAAGAATGCATTCGGATTGATAACGAAACGAAATTACACATTGTGAATTAGTTGTTTATCCATCCATCCATTCTCCAACCCGCTGAATCCGAACACAGGGTCACGGGGGTCTGCTGGAGCCAATCCCAGCCAACACAGGGCACAAGGCAGGAACCAGTCCTGGGCAGGGTGCCAACCCACCGCAGATTAGTTGTTTATCTTCCTAGAAATTATTATCAGTGTAATGTTTCTGTTTATTTTCGTTATCGCCTCATAAATTTCAACTGCCGTGTCTGATGCCGTCACAGAAGGACCGTCTGAAAATGATTTTTGAAGCTTTTGTGGATGAAAATCAGAGAATTTGACTTTTTTTCATTCATGAGTGATATTTTTCCGAACCCTGCAGCTTACACCTGAAGTGTTCTGAGCCTTTTGGCCAATAATGTCGCCCCCCAAAAATGTGCCGGCCGGGGTGGACCGCCCCCTCCGCCCGCCCCTAGCTGCGCCACTGTATTGAGGTCGTACTTTGTGCGGTTGTTCTCGTTGTTGGCAGATTTACCTAAAAGGTCACACACGTTTCGTTCACTCAGACGCAGTTGCAAGGTTAATGAGTAGAAAACAAAACAAGGACGTTGTGAGGACAAAACAGGGACAGAACGTGTTTTATCGGGAAGTATCTCTCCAATCCTGAAACTTAAATATCCTGCCAGCACCTTTAAAAGAGGATTCTGTTCTTATAATTTATGGCATTTATAAATGATTTTCTAGTGTTAATGATTTCCATTTTTGTTTTTTTTCACTTTCTAAAGTTGTTTTCTAAAATATGCGTATTTAGCTTGGGTTTTATAACCCAACGATTTTGAATGTAATGATAGTTTGCTTTCAGAAAGTGTGATTGTAAAGTTCAATATCTTATTACCATCTTTCCCATGATGCCATTGTGTCTTCCATTGGTGCTGCCATTTGTGGTGCTGTTGTTGTCGATTCGTTGCTAGAGAAATAAGCAGACGGTGAGTGGCGGGTCTAGGGCTACAAAGGACATGATGAACTCTTGTGTTCCTCCGAGTCTGCGTGTGTCCATCTAGTTATTCTTCATCTCCAGCTCAGGAGACCGCATGTGGCCCTCATCCACGACTTTAGAATTCTCAAAGGCATCGATAACGTACAGTTAGGTCCATACATATTTGGACAGAGACAACTGTTTTCTAATTTTGGTTCTGTACATCACCACAGTGAATTTGAAATGAAACAACTCCTCAGATGTAGTTGAAGTGCAGACTTTCAGCTTTAATTCAGTGAGGTGAACAAAACGATTACATAAAAATGTGAGGCAACTAAAGCATTTTTTGAACACAATCCCTTCATTTCAGGGGCTCAAAAGTAATTGGACAAATTAAATAACTGGAAATCAAATGTTCATTTCTAATACTTGGTTGAAAACCCTTTGCTGGCAATGACAGCCTGAAGTCTTGAACTCCTGGACGTCACCAGATGTTGGGTTTCCTCCTTTTTAATGCTCTGCCAGGCCTTTACTGCAGCGGCTTTCAGTTGCTGTTTGTTTGTGGGCCTTTCTGTCTGAAGTTTAGTCTTCAACAAGTGAAATGTCTGCTCAGTTGGGTTAAGATCAGGGGACTGACTTGGCCATTCCAGAATTTTCCACTTCTTTGCTTTAATAAACTCCTGGGTTGCTTTGGCTGTATGTTTTGGGTCATTGTCCATCTGTATCATGAATCAATTTGACTGCTGGATTTAGCTGGATTTGAGCAGACAGTATGTCTCTGAACACCTCAGAATTCATTCGGCTGCTTCTGTCCTGTGTCACATCATCAATAAACACGAGTGTCCCAGTGCCACTGGCAGCCATGCACACCCAAGCCATCACACTGCCTCCTTCCACCGTGTTTTACAGATGATGTGCTATGCTTTGGATAATGAGCTGTTCCACGCCTTCTCCATACTTTTTTCTTGCCATCATTCTGGTAGAGGTTGATCTTGGTTTCATCTGTCCAAAGAATGTTTTTCCAGAACTGTGCTGGCTTTTTTAGATGTTCTTTAGCAAAGTCCAATCTCGCCTTTCTGTTCTTGAGGCTTATGAGTGGCTTGCACCTTGCAGTGCACCCTCTGGATTTCCTTTCATGCAGTCTTCTCTTTATGGTAGACTTGGATATCGATACGCCCGCCTACCCCCTGGAGAGTGTTGTTCACTTGGTTGGCTGTTGTGAAGGGGTTTCTCTTCACCATGGAAATGATTCTGCGATCATCCACCACTGTTGTCTTCCGTGGACGTCCAGGTCTTTTAGCGTTGCTGACTTCACCAGTGCTTGCTTTTTCTCAGGATGGACCAAACTGTAGATTTTGCCACTTGTAATATTGTAGCAATTTCTCAGATGGGTTTTTTCTGTTTTCGCAGCTTAAGGATGGCTTCTGTCACCCGCATGGAGAGCTCCTTTGACCGCATGTTGTCTGTTCACAGCAAAATCTTCCACATGCAAGCACCACACCTCAAATCAACTCCATGCCTTTTATCTGCTGAATTGATAAGGACATAACGATGGACTTGACCACACCTGCTCATGAAATAGCCTTAGAGTCAATTGTCCAATTACTTTTGAGCCCCTGAAATGAAGAAGGGATTGTGTTAAATTAATGCTTTAGTTGCCTCACATTTTTATGTAATCGTTTTGTTCACCCCACTGAACTAAAGCTGAAAGTCTGCACTTCAACTGCATCTGAGTTGTTTCATTTCAAATTCATTGTGGTAATGTACAGAACCAAAATGAGAAAACAGTTATCTCTGTCCAAATATTTATGGACCTAACTGTAGATCCAACAGAATTCTTTCAGATGAACGGTGAATAGCGTACTCGAGGACATTGGTTGAATTTACACTTCTTCATGTGAAGAGTTGGGGGAACTCCAGAACAAACTACTGAGCCAACGAGTTGAAGCTTTAAGGAGGATCTGTATGGGGCAGCTTAGCTACTAGCTGAACAAACAAACTGAATGCTGAGGGGTCTCCTCTCGTTTGTCAGATTTCTCACGTTCTTATCTGGTGATCTCGGTAAATGACGCTTACTCTGCGCTTTTTGACAGCAATTTAGGTTTTTCGATTTTGCCTTGATGACTGTGTTTGTTTAATTGGCCTCCCAGCTACATATCCATGTTTGTCTTTTGACTCAAAGTCACTTCTTCTGGTCCATTATTTAAAATATTTTGGTCACCTTCTCAGTGTCGGAATATCTGTGCCCAGTCTGAGCGGTAGCCCCCTAGTGGACGAGGTGTTGAACTGTAAAGCTGAAGGTCTCAGGTTTGCTCTTCAGTCTCCTTGTGCTCGCAGTGTCCCTTCATTTCACTTTCCCTGCACGTATCTTGATGAGGGTCGCACTGCCAACCTGACAATCTGGGAGACCAGGCTGCTCAGTCTTTG
This sequence comes from Erpetoichthys calabaricus, assembly GCF_900747795.2. NCBI lineage: Eukaryota > Metazoa > Chordata > Cladistia > Polypteriformes > Polypteridae > Erpetoichthys > Erpetoichthys calabaricus. The sequence goes on along the minus strand of NC_041401.2, from coordinate 4,167,440 downwards.
GCACATTCTTCCAGAACCTTCTCTGAAATTCCCAAGGCCAGTTGAAGGGGTGCGTAATCCCTTCAGGGTGTATCCAAGTGAGCTGTACCTGGTATATTCCCAAAAGGAAGCATCCTATCTCAATGCACATCCCACCTTAGTGGGTCTTCACTGAGCTCTTAACCACATCACAGTTTTGAGACCCCTCTGTGATTCATTCCCTGGACATAATAATTATTTGTATTTATATAGCGCTTTTTTCACTACTCAAAGCGCTTAGCAATTGCAGGTTAAGGGCCCAACAGAGCAGAGTCCCTATTGGCATTTACGGGATTCAAACTGGCAACCTTCTGATGCAGATCCCTAGCCACAGAGCCACCACTCATGCACAAGACCATCTGAAAGGCCCAAAGCAAAATGCCTGTGGTGGGTTTTAAGTACAAGTGTAAACTGGGTATACTAGTGGTTGAGATTCTTAGTTGTTACAGTAATGTTCTTAAAAATCCAATTCCAGTTAAGAGCTGGTGAAGGACAGAAGGTCACCAAGCCGGAATTCTCCAACTGACATTAACCCAAGGGTGTCCCTGCCCACCAGAGTCGCAGACAAGTGGAAAATGGTTTTGTTTTAGATGGAGAAACAAGAGGACAGGGTGACACAGTGAGACGTAAGGACAGACCTGAGTTGGAGAAGACGGATGAGGATGCAGATGAGGACTGACCAGCAGTGTTGAGTAGCCATTAGTGTAACGGTTAAATTTGCAGCAAGGCTTCGACTTTTACTTCGCAAAACAAATTGTAAGACTATAGCATATCATGACCCGCGTAATTCACACCGTTGACACAGAAAGAAAGGTGTTTGGTCCCACGCATTCATTCACCGCAAAATCTCCAAGTCCTTCCTAACAAGCAATTCTGGATATCCCACCTACTACACCACCGGTGTCCTTGATCAGCAGAGCAGATGCATAACGCAGTTTTCACTCGTCTGGGGTACACAAGGCTGTGGCAGGCAAGCGGGTGGAAAGGAGAACCAGGAAGGTGACAACAAAGATGCAGACTGACCAGTAGTGTTGGGCAGCCATTTGAGTAAGCCATGTGAACCACAGATTTGCACATCCTGAAACATTTCGTAAAATTAGCAAACCGTGAAATGCATGCCATTGATGCAGGAAGATAACACACACAATGCCACCGATATTCCCACCTCCATCCCATTACCCCATCCTTATAGCCAGCAATTACCGACTAAGTGTTGGCTGGGGAGATCCTACCTACTATACCACCTGTGTCTGCCAGGCTGAGCAGTTGTCACTTGTCACAATTCCTCGATTTCACCTCAACCTTTAAAAAGCTTCCATATATTTTTTTTAGTGAGTTTTGAAGTCTACGATTGTGAAATTACATGAAAATGAATCTTAGAGATATTAGATGGAACGGACAAGAACCAAGTGACGGGACAGGCGAGGAGGTTCATTAATTGGGAAGAACAAAGAAAACCAAAAGGCCCAAACAAAGATATTGGGCAGAAATGAAATGTCGTCGAAACTCCTGCTAGAATTTCGGTTTTTCTAACTACAACAATTTTGCAAAGATTTCTTCTGTATTGACTCAAGGGCAAGACAGTAATATTTTTAACGACCGTTTTTGTAAGATCATAAACCAGAAAATCCAAATTATCAAATCAAAACGCTAAACAGTTAAAGGAAGCCCAAAATCTTTCACTTGTAAGGCTTTTTAGAGGAATCTTTGTCTTGGATAAGGAAGAATACGCACGGCACTGAAGCTTTAAATCATCACACAACCGACATCACACACACTCTTGGAAACAAAGAGAACAAAACCAGGCACTGCAGGTTCATTTCTGGGATGAACCAAAGTAACGTGAAGCCATTGCAAAGTGCTGACGTTGTGTGGTGGCCTCCTGGAGTCTGGAGATGACTTCCTAATCGAGGAGATCCGCTCCGGTCGGCAGGCAGGTCCTGAATGACGTGGTTGTGTAGCAGAGAAGGCAGAAAGGGGCGGAACTGGTGGAGTTCTGACAGGAAGTGATGTCAGCAGTCTTCCAGTGCGTTCCTCTGCTCGAAATCAGATGGACGTTGCGTTAGTGGCAGTGTTGCATTGAAAACCTTCCCCTTATGTTTAGTTGAACTCCACCCTGCGAGACACACACCCAGTTTTCACCTATGTGACACCCTGCATCACCTTGACAACATGGCATGTGCCTATCCGGCTGATACAGAAAATCAAAAAAGGCATCACGGTCAGGGCTTGAAGTGGACTGGCACTGCTTTTACTCCATTTCAGCAGTGGAGTATCAGTCCATACTGGCACTTTTTGCTCTAAACCCTATGGGGGGCCCGCCCCACTCTTTGATATAATATATGAATATCAGAACTCTACTCTTCCATATTAAATACTAGCCGTCCCCCGCAGCTCTGCCTGTATGGTAGTGAAAGAGCACAAACTTTAAAAATGAATCAACAAACAGGTATTGCTAGCTAAGTGGAGGCGAGGTGCGCTCCAACACGTGGCGAGAGGTAGAGCAACTCGAACGGAGACTGGCGTGTGAGTGAGGAGGGCTCTGCCCGGCTCTCCACTCCTGAGGACCCACCTCCTGTTCCCCTCGGCCCGCAGTGTTTCTCTCAGATTAGCGCAAATAAATCGGTGCCGCAAGCGAACTATGATACTTAGCGCGATGAGAGAAGTCGCAAAATCAACTGGAATGTTCTAGAGAAAAGCCTGGTCTAAATCCATTAAGCAGTTCTCTCATTTGCTAGCTAAGTGGATATAAGATGCGCCCCAAGGCGGGTGAGTGAGTGAGGTGGGCTCCGCCTCATGTCTCTCAGATTCGCGCAAATAAATCGGTACTGCAGGCGAACTATGATACTTAGTGTGATGAGAGAAGTCACAAAATCAACTGGAATGTTCTAGAGAAAAGCCCGCTCTAAATCCGTTAAGTAGTTCTCACGTTTGCTAGCTAAGCAGATGTAAGGTACACACCCCGAGGCTGGCACGTGAGTGAGGAGGGCCCCGCTGCGTGTCTCTCAAATTTGCGCTAATAAATTGGCACCACAAGTGAACTATGATATTTAGTGCAATGAGAGAAGTCGCAAAATCAACCGGAATGTTCAAGAAAATTCTAGAAAAAAGCCCGCTCTAAATCCGTTAAGTAGTTCTCATGTTTGCTAGCTAAGCGGATATAAGATGTGCCCCGAGGCTGGCACGTAAGTGAGGAGGGCCCTGCTGTGTGTCTCTCGGATTTGCGCTAATAAATTGGCACCACAAGCGAACTATGATACTTAGTGCAATGAGAGAAGTCGCAAAATCAACCGGAATGTTCTAGAGAAAAGCCCGCTCTAAATCCGTTAAGTAGTTCTCACGTTTGCTAGCTAAGCAGATGTAAGGTACACACCCCGAGGCTGGTATGTGAGTGAGGAGGGCCCCGCTGCGTGTCTCTCGGATTTGCGCTAATAAATTGGCACCACAAGCGAACTATGATACTTAGCGCAATGAGAGAAGTCGCAAAATCAACCGGAATGTTCAAGAAAATTCTAGAAAAAAGCCCGCTCTAAATCTGTTAAGTAGTTCTCATGTTTGCTAGCTAAGTGGATGTAAGGTACACACCCCGAGGCTGGCACATGAGTGAGAAGGATCCTTCCTCCCCCTCTCCTCAGTCTGCTGTGTCTCTCTGATTCGTGCAAATAAATCGGCACCGCAGGCGAACTCTGATACTTATTGTGATGAGAGAAGTTGCAAAATCAACTGGAATGTTCAAGAAAATTCTAGAAAAAAGCCGCTCTAAATCCGTTAAGTAGTTCTCTTGTTTGCTAGCTAAGCGGATATAAGATGTGCCCCGAGGCTGGCACGTAAATGAGGAGGGCCCTGCTGTGTGTCTCTCGGATTTGCGCTAATAAATTGGCACCACAAGCGAACTATGATACTTAGCGCAATGAGAGAAGTCGCAAAATCAACCGGAATGTTCAAGAAAATTCTAGAAAAAAGCCGCTCTAAATCCGTTAAGTAGTTCTCTTGTTTGCTAGCTAAGTGGATGTAAGATACACCCCATGGCACCGCCTCCTCCCCTCGGCCCACTGCGTCTCTCTTGGATTCGCGCAAATAAATCGGTATGGCAGACGAACTCTGATACTTAGTGCGATGACAGAAGTCGCAAAATCAACTGGAATGTTCAAGAAAATTATTAAAAAAAACAAAAAAAAAACAACCTGATCGAAATCCGTCAAGTCGTTCTCTCGTGAAAAGCGGGCAGACAGACAGACTTTGGATTTTATATGTATATAGAGAGAGTTATATTAGCGCCTCCAAAGCGGGTCCCTCCCCGCTCTTCGACACAATACTCATATAACGGGACACTCAAAACTCGATTAAACAATTGTGTCAAATTTGTACGGCACTACGACGCGTACCGAGAAGCCGACAAACACACTCGGCCTTATATAAATATTTACTTCCAGTTCAAGCACTGGTGCTGTTAAACTTGTTTAATCCTGAAAGAAACACCAGGAAGAAATTCAGCAACCCAAAAAATCCTGTAAAAGGAAGTGAAGGGTCTTGAATTGGACTCCAAACAAAACAAAATCCTCACATTTGTTCGAGGATATGGGGGGGTCCCACAAGCGTGAGCTGCCATTTTATAGCTGGGGGCTGTTGATGTCACGTACGACACTTGAACAGCAGATGTTCTCATCAACAACAACACCGCTGCTGAAATACGAGACCTCAACAATGTGGTAGCAAAAGACGCCCCAAAATGACGCTGCTATAAAGACAAAATAAAGAAAAAACATGAAGTCGGACACAAAGCAACAGCGGAGAAGTCGCAATGAAAATTCACGACCACTTTAGGGTTTGACAGATTTATTTTTATCGATTTCTGGATGCCAGTTTGGATGTTAAGCACAACTTGGCGTGTGTCTTTTTGTCTGTAACAGCAGGCTGGGTGCCTCGACTGGCACCCTGGCTGTCATTTGCCGTCCCTTACATGGGCATTTTTGTCATCTTCATCAACTCCCTTGCGTGTGATTCCTTCGCTTGTCACACATGCCATCAGTTATTCCTTGTTTGCCTTATTAAATGATCCCAAAGGTTTCAAACACGGTGCCCATCCTGAGCCTGGCCACAGGTGCCAGTGTTGTCTCACCGGCTCTGACACACTGTGCTGCTTGGATGTCTTGTACCCTTGAAGTAATCCGCTAAAATCAAATTGGGGGCCCATCTTCTCAAATTTGGCATCGGCCACTCAACAGGTTATTTTGGGATGGACACATCTTCATTTTGGGGGGCTATTTTAGATTAAGTGGGTTTCTGACTTATTTTGGTCAGCCATATTGAGTTCCAAAATTGGACAGTTGGATTTGCTGTGATATCAAGCGCCTTTCACAGCTCGCACTACCCTGTTGGTTTTACAGACTAGAATTGAATCTGGGTGGCACGGTGGTGCAGTGGTAGCGCTGCTGCCTCGCAGTTAGAAGACCTGGGTTCGCTTCCCGGGTCCTCCCTGCGTGGAGTTTGCATGTTCTCCCCGTGTCTGCGTGGGTTTCCTCCGGGCACTCCGGTTTCCTCCCACAGTCCAAAGACATGCAGGTTAGGTGGATTGGCGATTCTAAATTGGCCCTAGTGTGTGCTTGGTGTGTGGGTGTGTTTGTGTGTGTCCTGTGGTGGGTTGGCACCCTGCCCGGGATTGGTTCCTGCCTTGTGCCCTGTGTTGGCTGGGATTGGCTCCAGCGGACCCCCGTGACCCTGTGTTTGGATTCAGCGGGTTGGAAAATGGATGGATGGATGGAATTGAATCTGCATTTGTGCCCAAGGAGACTCAGTGCTATTGGTTCAAATTTTGTTGGGTTGGGGTGCCCATCACCTCCCTCCTGTGCCCCCTAGAGTTACATTTGTGCCTCATGGTGCGGACTGAGCCGCCCGACTCCCTTTCTTCCTGCTTGAGAAGTTGTTGATTGGGCAGCTGGTGCCCCCTACTGGCGATAGAGCTGCCCTCTCATGTGTGTTTATGTCAATGCCTTGTCAGTCTGTGACTTAGACATTCTTTGCCGTAGGTACAGGAATGGCCAGAAACTGAGCGGAGACGAACGCGTGACACTCTCACGCAAAGAAGGCAAGCACAGCATCTTCATTGCCAAGGCCACCGACAAAGACGCAGGCTTGTATGTTGCCCGGGCCAAAAACTCTGGTGGCACGCTGTCATCTAGCGCCATCCTGCAAGTCCAAGGTAACGTGCTGGCTGATGCCACCCTTGAGCCTCTCCAAGAATGGTTCCCTTACTTTGGCACGCTGTGCGCCCTCTTGTGGCTCACCTACCTGCTTGCATCCTAAAGCCAGGGCTGAGGACTTGCACGCTTCACCTGACGGGACACAGCCGTGTCACTTGCACGAGATAAGGTCCCCCACTTTTAACAGCACCCCCTCTCCCTGTGGGAATCAGCGTGTGTTTTTTCGGATGTGTGAACTCACCGCTGTCACAAAACCAGACATGGAGCAGCACATGTGAATGGGACACTCGCCGATGGGCCAAAAAAACTGGACACTTAATCACTGCAACGTCTTACGCCTCTTTCATCACCTGTCACCTTTAAGTTGCACCCCTCACTGCATCACAAAGTGGGACAGACTTACCTGAGCGCCTCACCGAGACTCGGCCCCCACCAGGCCATCCTTTCAAGTACTTTGGGTTGTAATTCTCTTGTCTTTCTGTTTTGTTTTGTGTTCTCTTCTTTCCTGCTTTGTAAGGCGTCTTGCGGTGGTGCTGACCATGAAAGGCGCTATATAAAATAAAGCTTGGCTGATTGAAGTACAAGGGGCTTGATAGCATCAAACAAGAATGTAGCAGAAATGCTCTCTGTGCCAGAATACAGACAGCAGGGGGCGCTGCACCTGCCTTTGGCTTCAGCTTACTTGCCTCGCCCACTGCTTTCTCTCCAGTGTTTCACTTCTTCACCACTAGGGGCCACTGGAGCCGTCCATTTGTCCTCAGTTTTCAAATTCAGCACTTCAGAGTTACTCATCACATCCACCAGCTGTCGCCATCATTTCTGTCTTTGGTTTCTTATTAATAATTTCTGCACACTTATGCACAATTCTACGCCGTATTTCTACCTATGAATTAGTTTTATTCTTATAATTATGGGGCTGTGTAGTACCTTTTTAGATTGTGTTATGAACTGGAGCTTCCTCACAGGGAAAGAGGAGTGTGAGATCCTGAAAAACGAGGAAGGGAGTCAACCGGAATCTGAACTGGTCTGTCCAGCCAAGGCTCACCTGACATCAGCCAGAGAAGGACTGAAAATGGGGAGCTGGCAAGAAAACTCGAACATCACAGCAGATAATAAAATCTCCATGGAATGGTGGCCAAGTTCTGGAGCTGCTGTCTCCCAACAAGGTGACCAGGGTGCTCGTTGACCCCTGCGTTGGGCTGACGTCCTGTCCAGATGTCACTCCTGCCTTGTGCCTGATGCTTACTGGGCTCCAGCTGACATGGCTCAGAATAAAACAGGCTTAGAAAATGGAAGCAAAGATAACAAAAATCCCACAAGGGGAGGGATGACCATAAACCTTTGGCTTGTTTTAAATGGGAAAATAACAAATCTTTATGATTAAGTGATTTATGGCTAAAAGCAATATATGAAATACAAAGAAAGGATCAAAAGAATAAAAACGGGCACAAAGGAGTTGTCTAAAAGGAAAAATCCACAGCCCAGAAATTGGAATCTTAGACACAGAAGCAAGAAGTCCCAAAAAACAGAAAAAAACTCCAAACACTGACTCCCAACTCCTGAGCCTTCTCCACCAATTTGAATTGCCCGAGGGAGGACTCCGAAGTGGTGATGTCCTGACTCGGCAGGGAAGCAGGAGAGTTGATTCTGTGAGTAATACCGGGAGAACAGGCACAACAAAAGAAAATAAAAATAAACCGGAGCTCAGACGAGAGGCAAAAATCAAAGACAAATAACAGGCAACAAGTCATAACCAGGGAAAACAAGAAAAGAAAGCAAAATGAAAGTAAGGAATTCTATCCGCAGATCGGATAAGGTGCCTAGTGAAAGGTTGACCTTCAATGCCAGTTGTTGATCAAGTCAGGGTCACGACCTTGGAGACCCCGCCCCTAGAGATGACAGACGTGACCCTGACAGCGGTATGCAAATGGCTTCTCTTCAAGAACAGGCTACAAAGCATCAGTTTACAGCCTAAATAATGACAGGTGACATCAGGGTGGCCCCGCCTCCTAGGGCTCCACCCACAAAGAATAAGGCGCATATAGAAATTTAAAGAGACAGAGTACACAACATTAAACAGAACTGAAATGTGTCAAAAAACATGACAACTCAAAAACAACAGAAAGAGACATCAACATGTGGAATTCCATAAGAGTTCATGGGTGCTGCCATTTTGTGTTGGCGTTCCATGGTCTGGCCCAGGGCCCTCTTAACATATGGGCACAATGGGCACTGCCCAGGGGCCCACACTGTTTCTGATGCCTATGTATGTTTCTGTTTTGATATCAAAACAGGGGCCCTAGCGCACTACTTGGCCCGGGAGTCTCTGATGCTGGTAAGACAGCCCTGGTGTGGCCGTACTGCTCACCGTGGTGAGGCCTGTTACTGTTCATGGCTCGCATACATAAGCAGGCGTTATTACGATTTCTATCTCCATTCACGTTTTCTGAACGTATTTTGCTTGTCACTTTATGCAATTGGAGTTTCTTTGGATCACAGAATTCTTTTCTATTGTCTGTTGTTTTCAGAAAGTTATGGGAGTCCGCCATCTTGACTTCGCTGCCTGTCGCCACATTAGCAGTGCTGTTGACTGGGGGCGTGGCCTGAGAGGCCGTGACCCATGACGTCATGGATTTGATGGCTTAAAACGTCACCTTTTCCTAATCTGAGTTTGCAGATAATTCAAAAGAAATTTCCATGTGCTGGTTGTTTGTGCTCCATCCATCCATCTATCCAACCCACGATATCCTAACTACAGGGTCACGGGGGTCTGCTGGAGCCAACACAAGGCACAAGGCAGAAACAAACCCCGGGCAGGGTGCCAGCCCACTGCAGTGTTTGTGCTCTTTATTATTAAAGTTTTAGTCCTCCTTTTTTTTCTTTTTACGCCAACTCTGATTTTTGGATTTTGGGGACAAAAGATGGGATGGACCCTCAGATTTTTTGTGAGTTTTGTTGATGTTTTTTTCTACTGGTCACCAGCAGTATTCTCAATTTGCTCCGTTTTGGCGAACTGTAACACCCTAATTTTCTAGAAATGTTCAGTTAATAATATTTTAGCAAACAATACAAGCGAGTGTACATGTGGACAGGTGACGTTTGGACCGTGTGACGTGAGCACGGTGTCCAGGTGTTCAGTGATGGTCCTCACTGAAGCTCATAGTGTAAGGAACTTTGTGATCTCCGTTCCCCATAAAAATGTTTTCTCCAGAAAACACACGGGAAGCACCACAAAGCTCAGACGGTGACTTTGGTTCTGATTTCATTTGTAAGTCTTGGCCTTAGGATGAAGGTCTGTGGTGTTCTTCAGTGTTGGCCTTACACACCCCTGCAGTTTCCACTTCAGTGCAGAAGGTGACACCTAACTGGCCTTAGAGGGTTTGTCACTGAGTATTCAGGCAAGAGAGTCTGCACCGATTCTGACCATCAGGCCGGTGGCCGTCCGTGACAGCGGGGTGACAAACAAGAACGGGGCTGAGAATTCAACAGCATGTTGTGGCAGTTGAGGCCCCTATCGACCTCTCGAACCCTCAGTTACCACTCCAAACACAGGATAAAAAATACAATTATTATTTATTTTATAATAATGTGCACAAAGCACACTCCACACTACTCATATAGATAGATAGATAGATAGATAGATAGATAGATAGATAGATAGATAGATAGATAGATAGATAGGAAAGGCACTATATAATAGATAGATAGATAGATAGATAGATAGATAGATAGATAGATAGATAGATAGATAGATAGATAGATACTTTATTAATCCCAAGGGGAAATTCCCATACTCCCGCAGCACCTTACTGATACAAAAAAAAACCAATATTAAATTAAAGATTGATAATAATGCAGGTAAAAAACAGACAATAACTTTATATAATGTTAACGTTTACCCCCCCGGGTGGAATTGAAGAATCAATTAAAATTAAAAAATTAAACAATCAATAATCACAATTCCTCCACTCCCAGACACTTAGCCACCCTTCCTCCCAGCTCAGCTCGCTGTCTGGGATTTCCCAGAGTCCTTTATAGTCCATGACCCGGAAGTGTTTGTCCCTCAGTCCATGTGACTTTCTATCACTTCTGGGTCAGGCAAAAACTCCCTTTTCTTCATCAGCCCGGAAGCACTTTATTTCTTCCAACCATGTGACTAGGATTTACTTCCGGGCTGTATGGAAAATAAACGTCTCTGTGTCTCCCTGCAGCGTCCCCTGGTGACCCCGACGTTATCCAGCAGGGCTGTGTATTAAAACTCCATAGTCCATGATGCCCTGCTGGAGTTCGGAGCATCTCCACATTGCAGGGAGAGCTCCATCTGGCTGCCTGGGCGTATTGGCCGGGATGAATGGCCGGCCATATCTCACAAGGACCAAAAGCCAAAAAAAAAGGTTTGGGGCTGCCCCCCCACCCCCCCGTATATTGATGTATAGGGTGATCCAGATCTAATTATGCAACTTTTAATGCTGGAAGACAATGCAAGACAAAAGAATTGTTTGAAATATCTTGTAATAAATGAATGCAGGGCAGGTGCTGCCATCTATCGGCAACAAAAATAATTTTTTGTGAATTGTCTATGTAATAAACTTAATAAGTTATAGCGTAATGAAAATTGCATAATTGCATAATTAGATCTGGACCACTCTGGTATGTGGGACAAACCATCAGTTTTAAAAAGTCTGGCATAGGAAGTGAGGTCATTGGGGCTGGAACAGGAAATGATGTCATCAGGGCCGGAAATGGAAGTGGAGTTTTCAGGCCTGGAACCGGAAGTGACATCATCGGGGCCCAGTTGGGATTTCCCGTAACTGGTCTGCTGGAGGAAGAAAAAAGAGAAAATGTCAGCGCACTCCGCCACCCCCTGGTCCGGCATGGAATTACCTTCAGTCAGGCCCTTTGACCGCCTCCCATGCGCACGTGTGTGACAACATATATTCACTTATCCAAAGCAACTTACAAAAGAAGTTAACACGATGGAGTATGGGGGACGGCTTAGGAACAAGTGTTAGAGGTCAAGGGTACAAAAGTGATCATCCCAAGTGGAGAGCTTTAAATGAAGCAGAACGGCACAAGTCTTAGAGTTACCAGAACCCATCAAAGCCATTATTTAATGTTCCTGAGATCGTTCCCAGCCGGCCTTATGGAGGATAAGCTGCTGCGCTCTTCATAGGTGGTCAGGTTCCACACATCTCTACAGTCAAAGCGCACATAACAGGCAGACATTTCACCCTGAGCACAGTTGGTGACACCTCTTGGTGTTTGTGGGCTCCTTCCTTAACGGCTAACTTGTGAATAGTTGGCCTGGTGTACCCCATTACCAGTTAGCTGTAACACGGGCCTCTTTTGTATTTTCCCAATACACAAACACACAGCTAACCTCTTGCTGGAAAATGAAACAAGTGGACCGACTAGAAATCTCAACGTCGTACTTACTGTAAAATCGCAGTCAGAGATAACAGCAGTAAAGTTTGAAATGAAGCCCCCTAAACCAAGAGGTGCACAATGCAGACCCTTAGAGCGGCACAGCGATGACGTCAGGCTTTACACACCTCCCACTCTCGCTCCGTAGCAACGACATAGCAACAGAGCAGTTGGGAAAGCAAAATCAGGACGGAAAAAGTAGTCGGGGTATAAAAAAGGCAAACTGAAGGTGAAAATAAGAAATACAATAAATACGTAAAATCCCCAAAGGGGATAAATAATAAATCACAAATAACTGAGAAATCCTATAGAATGGACACTAAAATCAACACAATCCTCACGTTGTCCTTGTTTATTTCTGGTCATCTGTTAAATAAAGTCAATGGATTTGTAAATACTCACTTAGCAGATGCTGTCACCCAAATCAACTTACAAAACAGGTCAATATAATCACATGATCATCAGGCTGAGGTTGTGTTTAGAAAGAAGTGTGGCCACTAGGGGGCGTCACAGGACCCCAGACACACACACACACACAGAGTCAAATACTACACATCACCTTCAGTCACACCATCAGCTTCTTCCACTTCACTCCTCCGCTTATCCCAGGGGGGTGTTGTCCTGCTCCACTCCCAACTCCGACTCCCTGACCCGAGTGGCGGGCTCTCTTTTAACTCCAGGAGGAACGTCGGGGTCAGGCAGGACTACAGCAGTCCTTGTATCGTCAGCATATGACAGCTCCCCCTGGTGGCCCCTACAGAACCTGTGGGACTACAACTCCCATGCTGCCCTGAAGTTGTCCACAATGGGGAAGGAAGTAAGGACTAGAAACCAATTTTTAAGACGAATGTTATGTTGTGTGTTGGTCGTCCTTTTAATTCCTCAGTAGGTGGCACTGTGATCATTGCAGCAGTTCTTCACGAGTGGTCCTACTACCCCTTAGTTACAAGTCTGCCACCATCCAGGATTGGTCTCTACCTTGTAGGATGGGTTCTGGCCCCCACGCCCCTAAACTGCATTAAACCGGTTTCAGAATGCATTTTATGTTCCGTTTCTACGTCCCGTTGATGAGCTGCCCACCAGGACTGTGTTTCGACACCCAATGCCAATAAAAATAATCGGGCAGTTTCTTGAGTTTGCTTCATCTCGTGTTTACCTGTGCAGTGTTTTCCTGACAGGCACAGAGGCTCCCAATCACCCGCTGGTATACGTGTGTGTAGTGTGGCACAGGCTGGCACGCTTGCTCTCAAACCCACCTCACGTGTATGCATCTGTGTGGTCCCGCTGCCCCACGATGGTCAGTTGTGTTTTAGTGGAAAATGTCTGACAATTTGCTCAAATCGATTGAGTCATCAGTTTCCATGTCAAGTGTTAATTTCTGGAATAGCTTTTTATTTATGGAGTGCTTTTCACAGAGCCAAGGTGGCACGGTGACACAGTGGTTAACATGCCCCTCAGCTGCAGAGTCCTGGCTTTGAGTTACCACCTGCTCGCTGCCCCCTTACATTTCTTTCCATATCTGTGTCCTGTTTTTTTTTTTGCCTGCTGCCTGGGTTTACTACTTGATTCCCCCCCCCCCATCCCCCATAATTAAAAGGGATTGGGTACTGGGTAAGATGGCAGCTTCAAATTGCCTGGGTGTGAGTGAGTGGGCTGGCACCTCATCTAGTGTTGGTTGGTACCTGATGTTAGTGGGACACCTGGTTGGGATGCCAATGCCATTGTCATTCGCCCCCTTTGGGCACCCATAAGACCAACTTGGGTTCTCACCAAGCATTTTTAGGCAGTCAACTCAAAGGAGGCCCCATTAGGGAGTTGTACCCCTGAGTCAGGAGGTGGTGGTACAGTTGTACTTCTGACTATGAGGGACTCAGTGGTTCCCCAGGACCCTGAAGAGGACGCAAGGTGTAGAAAATGAAGGAATAGATGAATATTTCCAGGCACTATACAAAGGGCACTGCGGTGGGTTGGCACCCTGCACAGGATTGGTTCCTACCTTGTGCCCTGTGTTGGCTGGGATTGGCTCCAGCAGACCCCCGTAACCCTGTGTTTGGCTTCAGTGGGTTGGAAAATGGATGGATAGATGGATACAAAAGGCAAAAATAATAAAAACAAAATTACAAAGACAGAAATTCAGACATTCATATGTACGGTAAAAACCTGATGAGATCATTTAAAATCTATACAAAATACACGGGGGTCACATGACAAGACTATCCAGAAAAATCTCAAATCGTAATCGGTGTAAGAAAACCAAACATGGTGGCCTTCAGGAGCTGCCACATCAGTGACCCCTGGGATTATTGGAGCACTCCCCCCCAAGGGTGGCCACTAATTCCAGTTGTTTCTCCCCCTGAGTTGCCAGCTTTGGGACTTTTCACAATTTTCCCACTGCTGACTTGGACCAACGCGTCCCCTTCTGGCTTCCTGTTGTGTCCATTCGGTCTAAAAATAAAGCCTGATGTCGAAACGCCGCAGGAGAGGCAGTCACCCGGTCACCGTCACTAACAGCTCTTTAAATAGCGACAGGGAGGAGCTGAAGCAGATGCCAGCCTTGTACTTGGCAAAGCCACTGAAAAATACCAAGCTGCCAAAAACAAAGAGATGTGGAATGTGCCAAGTGACTGGCAGCAATGGAGAACTGGCAAAGTCAGAAACCTTCAGCCAGTCCTCCATGCTATGCCCGATTTTGAGAACTGGATGGGCACTGCAGATGTCTGCCCAAGCTGAAAGGGCTCCTCCTGTAGTACACATTCCAGTCATGTGACTGAGGTCATCACATAGATCTGACTTGACCCTGGGGCAGGATCACCCCAACATCACACACTCATTCACCCCTGGACACTCTCATCCAAGCCCCCGGTCATCCATTGCACACACACACACATTAAGTCAATTCAAACCTGGAAAATGTCTACCTACACAACATTACAAGCAATCTTTGGGAGACGGGCATCATCCCAACTGACTGGAAAACAGGACTCGTCATCCCTACCTGGAAAGGGAAAGGTGAATTGTGGCAGCTACAGGGTGATAACACTGCTCTCAGTGGCGGGTAATGTCCTCGCTGGGGTCGTCCTCAATAGGATCCGTGATCACTTGCTCACCTACCAGCGACCGGAGCAGACTGGTTTTACGCATGAGAAGTCTACCATCGACCGCATCCTGGCACTGAGGGTCCTCATGGAGTGCAAACACGAATATCGGCAGAGCTTCTTTGCAGCCTTTGTCGATTTTCATAAAGCGTTCGACTCGGTTAATCGAGCTGCCCTGTGGGACGTCCTGAGACTTAGCAGGATCCCCTTGAGGGTGCTGGATATTATGGCCGGCCTGTCCACTGGTACTGTGAGTGCTGTGCAGGGTGGAGGCAGACCCTCTGCGTTTACCCAGTTGATTCTGGGGGTCCATCAGCAGTGTCTTCTGCTCCTACTCTGTTCAATGCTTGTATGGACTGGGTGGTGGGCAAGGTCATGAGGTCCAGCAGCTGTGGGGCATCTGTTGGAGGAGACAGATTCATGGATCTTGACGATGCTCTGATCTTCACCGAGTCAATGGAGACTCTGATCGGGGGTCTCGAGAGACTGAGTGAGGGGTCTGAGTGGCATACCAGTGACCTGAGATGAAGACTGGACTCCTTCTCTACTGTGTCTCTTTGGAGAATCCTTGGGTACCACCATGATCTTCCATGCTGTGATCTTCACCGAGTCAACGGAGACTCTGATTGGGGGTCTTGAGAGACTGAGTGAGTGGTCTGAGTGTCTGGGCTTGTGAGGGTCCTGATAAAACCAAAGAGCCAGGACTTTAATGACCTCGTGGGCACGGCCATCAGCAGTGTGTCTGTCTGTGGAGAGAGTGTCACCCTCGTCATTGAGAGGTGCAGTGACATTCATGTGACTCTGGTGACTCTTCCTATGAAGTCAGTAGACGGATTGGGAGAGCATAGGGGGGTCATGAGGTCACCACTCCTGATATCTTAAAGGACGAAGGTCCAAGTCTTTAGAGTCCTGGTGCTTCCTGTTTGTGAGACATGGCCGCTATCCAGTGACCTGAGATGAAGACTGGACTCCTGTGTCACTTCAGGGAGTCCTTTGGGGTCCCGCTGATTTGACTTTGTGTTGCCCACGGAGTCCTGAATGAGGCACATGACCTGCACTGTGAGGGAGCATCAGTTACGACACTACGGCCACGTGGCACTCCTGATATCTCTACAAAAGGACGAAGGTGATGCGACTGTAGTTGCTCTTAGTCACCACTAGGGGTTCACCTCGATGACACGTCCAGGTCTGCAGGTTGTCTACAAACAGCTTTTTTGGTCCGCAGTTCCATCTTTCACATTCCTTTTTATTTGCATCAGAAGACCATCTCCTCCCCAGGAATGGACAACAGCAGCGCTGCTCACCGCATCTCAAACCAATATGGCTGAGCGGTGAAATGACAGGCGGCCGACTGAACGCAATTTGCTTTTAGTCAACTGGTTGAACGCTTTAATTTACACAGCATGATGCTTTCAAATGCACTTTAAGGCACACCAGATGTCCACTCGGACAAACACCCGCACTCACAGGTGGGCCAATTTATGGTCCCTGCACAATCTGCACATCTTTGGGGATGTCGAGTACATGAAGACCTGTGGAGAAAATGTGGAGAACATGTGGAGAACACGCCACCTCCACACAGACAGTACGGGCACTGAAACTGTTGTGCCAATCGTGTGGTCCAATTCTCACACAGCAGTTGCTGATTTACACTCACCGGCCACTTTATTAGGTACACCTGGTCAGCTGCTTGTTAACGCAAATCAGCCAATCACAAGGCAGCAACTCGGCCGATCGACCTCACTAAGACAACCTGCTGAAGTTCAAACCGAGCATCAGAATGGTAAAGAAAGAGGACTGAAGTGACTCTGAACGTGGCATGGCAGTTGGTGCCAGTCGGGCTGCTCTGAGTATTTCACAAACTGCTCCTCTACTGGGAATTTCACACACAACCATCTCTCGGGTCTACAGAGAGTGGTCAGAAAAGGGAAAACATCAGTGAGTGGCAGGTCTCTGTTGATGGCAGAGGTCAGAGGAGATTGGCCAGCCTGGTCTGAGCTGACAGAAAGGCAACAGGAACTCAAATTAGCACTCATCTTCAAGTGAGGCGTGCAGAAGAGCAGCTCTGAACACACAACACGTTGAAGCAGGTGGGCTACAGCAGCAGACCACCACACCAGGTGCCACACCTGTCAGCTGAGAACAGGCAACTGAGGCTACAATTCATATGGGCTCACCAAAATTCGACAATAGAAGATTGGAGAAATGTCACCTGGTGTGACATTCAGATGGTGCGATCAGAGTTTGGCATCAACAACATGAAAGCAGGGATTCATTGTGCCTTGTATCAACAGTTCAGTCTGGTGCTGCTGCTGGTGGTGTGATGGTGTGGTGGTATTGTCTTGACACACTTTTGGCCCCTTAGTACCAAGTGAGCATCGTTTAAATGTAAAATATGGTCTCTGACCATATCCATCCCTTTATGACCACCATGTTCTGATGGCTCCATCCAGCAGGATAACGCACCATGTCACAAAACTCAGATCATCTCAAAATGGTTTCTTGAACATGACGATGAGTTCACTGGACTCCAGTGGCCTCCACAGTCACCAGATCTCAATCCAGTAGAGCACCTTTGGGATGTGGTGGGACGGGAGATTCGCATCACGTGAGAACATTTGAATAATCTTGACAAGAAGAGGCCAACAAAGTTCACCGGCCAACAAATGTGCAGCAGCTGTGTGATGCCATCATGTCAATGTGGACCACAATCCCTGAGGAATTTTTGCAGGACCTCCAATGCCATGGAGAATTACAGCAGTTCTGAAGGCAAAAGGGGGTCCGACCCGCTACTAGCAGGGTGTACCTAATAAAGTGGCCGGGGAGTGTATGTGTATTTTACAGTAAATTCATACAGATGCCATCTTTTTTAGAAAGGCCACCTACTTTTATGATTACCGCCACATGTCTCCAGAGTCCAACCTGCTTCACATCAAATGAGGTCCTGCTGCCCAAAATTAGAAGTTGACCTCACGCCATCGCCCATCACCATGGGCCTCATAAATTCCTCGGGACTTAAGTGGAAGATAGAGCAGGCATTCGAGAGTTGTGTCCGCCCGCCTGCCCGCCCGTCCATCTGCCTGTCCCGACCACTTGAGAGCGCTGGACCCCCCGCCCGCCTGTCCGCCCCCCAAGTCCGCTCACAGCACTCTTCCGATTTGCCAAATGAAGGCCTGGGATTCCATTTCTGCTGCAGATGAGAGCAGACGCTCTGGAAATAGAAAGCTATCAGAAGTTTATGGGATTGAGTCAGCGACAGCTGCTAGCAAAAAGCATTGGGGGGGGTGGGGGGGTTGTGGGGGTGCCAGGTGGTCCGCCCATCAAGTGCCCTGCCTTCGCTTTATAGCACCTTTAGCATTTCGGGACAGGCCTCTCCAGCGAGATATTGAAGTCAAATCACACAAATGAACTTCGGCAACGGCTGCTGCCCTTTCTCTCTCGGACTGTGACCACCTGGGGGGCAAGGAATGAGTTGTCCGAGTGTTTAATTAGCCCACCTGACCTCCCCAATCACACGGCGACTCCTCAGATGGGACAGGAGACACTTGCACTTGGTGTCCGTTACTCGCCGAGCTTCACTGTGTGACCAGATGGTGACACCTGACGAGCGAAGACCACGATGGACTACTTACAAGGGTCCTGATATGAGCTGGCATCCCGTCCAGGGTGTGTTCCTGCTTTGTAGTCACAGCTGATCGGGCACTGAGGTACACAAAATGGATGGAGGGAGGTGACACTTGCACCCAGGGAGCAGGGGGCGCTCCCACCAACATCGTCACGGTGTACAAAACACAGAAGTGACGACGTCACCTCCCTCCAAGGCCAAGTGCATTGTGGGTGAGTGAGCTAATGTCCCAATGTTCAGGCATTCTTCTGTGAAAAAGTATTTGCACCCCCATGTGAGTGCATTCTGGTCCGATTGTTTTGTGGAGTGCATTCAGCATCAGGTAGAAAACATCAGGACTTCTTTTAATTGTATTGCAAACGTAACCTTCAGGTGTGAAAAAGTTATTGACCCCCCTCCAATTCATCCCAATTTAAAGGATAATTTGGATCAGACGTTTGAACCCAGACACGGGTTCAAGAGGCATTTCATGTTACAGTCTTGGAAAGCACTACAAAAAAAAAAGCAGCTGATGTCTGCATTTGGTAACAATGACGTCACAAAGACGTCTCAAACTGACAGCATTCGATTGATCCAACATGGGACATCTCGACAAAATCTTACCCACCAGCCGGGGGTGTATAATTTAGTCAAGGAACCCAAGAGCATTAATTAGGGGGTCTCCAGACTTCTCTCACCTTGGCTAAGCGTGGTGCCCGCCCCAAAAAACGTGAGTTTCAGGGTGGAGTTCAAAGTTGAAAGGCGTCATATACAGTATGTACAGTTACACCGTCACTGATTCAGCAAGTCCTCATGTGAGCCCAAGCAAGTGTTAGGGGGTCACGTTATGAAGAAAGGAGTGAGTGACTACAAAGCACCTTAAGAAGGAGTTCAGTGTGGAAAGGTGGGACGTAAAAGAAGGGGTCAGCCAAATCAGTTCCAGCTTCAGTATTCTGAATTACATCTTAAGCAATTAAAGTTACCTGCCTGGGATCATTTGGACAAAGTGTAAAATCTCCTGAATTTTAACTGTGAAGTTTTTAAGAATGGCGTTCAAAGCTGAAAGGCGCTATATATATAATGACAACATCTCAGGTCTAGTCTGCTCAGTCACTCCCTAGGTGACCCTAAGCAAATAAAATCATCTACTTGGGTTGATTTAAAAAAAATAAAAGATTAACAGAAATAAATGTGAAAGTTTAAGTGTAAAGAGCTTAAGAATGGTGTTAAAAGCTGAAAGGCGCTATATACAGTCACAGCATCAAAGATTCAAGGACTCCCCATGCATTGACTCACATATAGAATGATGATGAGTGAGACACAGGTTCACATCACAGGTTCTCTCTGTGTGGACTTTGCATGTTCTCCCCGTGTCTGCGCAGTCCAAAGACATGCAGGTCAGGTGGACTGGACCATGTGTGTGTTCGGTGTCGGTGTGTGTGTTTGCCCTGTGATGGACTGCTGTCCTGTCCAGGGTTTATTCCTGCCTTGCACCCTATGCTGACTGGGATAGGCTCCAGCACACACACCCAAAGCCCCCCCCCAAAGTGGCTTAGAAAATGACTGACTGACCTCAAGACCGGACTGAGCGCACAAGGACGCTATATAAAATGACATGGTCACAGTCTCAGTTTTCTCAATGACTCTCTAAGTGACCTTAGTTACCTGCGCTCAATTTTTTTTAAGACCGTTTGAGCAACCGAGCTTGAAGTGTTCAAAGCCTAAAAGCTAATGGATGGAGTTAATGGCATAAAGGCGCTATATAAAACTACAAGGTCACAGGTTCAGTTTTCTCAGTGGCTTCCCCTCTTTTTAAGAACATAAATCTACTCGCCTCATTAAAAAAGAAAGACAAAGTACAAAGGCCACTGAACCACACAGTACATGTGCAGAGGTTTAGGATGATGTTCAGTGTTGAAAGGCGTTAGATATGCTTATGAGATCCCTGATCCAGCCTCCTCAGTCACTTCCTATGATAGATAGATAGATAGATCTTAATTATAGTATAGTAGGCAGGATAACATAGATAGATAGATAGATAGATAGATAGATAGATAGATAGATAGATAGATAGATAGATAGATAGATAGATCTTAATTATAGTATAGCAGGCAGGATAACAGATAGATAGATCTTAATTATAGTATAGTAGGCAGGATAACATAGATAGATAAATAGATAGATCTTAATTATAGTATAGTAGGCAGGATAACATAGATAGGTAGATCTTAATTATAGTATAGTAGGCAGGATAACATAGATAGATAGATAGATAGATCTTAATTATTGTATAGTAGGCAGGATAACATAGATAGATAGATAGATAGATAGATAGATAGATAGATAGATAGATAGATAGATAGATAGATAGATAGATAGATAGATAGATAGATAGATAGATAGATAGATAGATCTTAATTATAGTATAGTAGGCAGGATAACATAGCTAGATAGATAGATACTTTATTAATCCCAAGGGGAAATTCCCATACTCCAGCAGCAGCATACTGATAAAGAACAATATTAAATTAAAGAGTGATAACAATGCAGGTATACAGACAGACAATAACTTTGTATAATGTTAACGTTTACCCACCCGGGTGGAATTGAAGAGTCACATAGTGTAGGGGAGGAGCGATCTCCTCAGTCTGTCAGTGGAGCAGGACGGTGATAGCAGTCTGTCGCTGAAGCTGCTCTTCTGTCTGGAGATGATCCTGTTCAGTGGATGCAGTGGATTCTCCATGATTGACAGGAGTCTGCTCAGCGCCCGTTGCTCTGCCACAGATGTCAAACTGTCCAGCTCCGTGCCTACAATAGAGCCTGCCTTCATCACCAGTTTGTCCAGGCGTGAGGCGTCCTTCTTCTTTATGCTGCCTCCCCAGCACACCACCGCATACAAGAGGGCGCTCGCCACAACCGTCTGATAGAACATCTGCAGCATCTTATTGCAGATGTTGAAGGACGCCAGCCTTCTAAGGAAGTATAGTCGGCTCTGTCCTCTCTTACACAGAGCATCAGTATTGGCAGTCCAGTCCAGTTTATCATCCAGCTGCACTCCCAGGTATTTATAGGTCTGCACCATCTGCACACAGTCACCTCTGATGATCACGGGTCCATGAGGGGCCTGGTCCTCCTAAAATCCACCACCAGCTCCTTGGTTTTGCTGGTGTTCAGGTGTAGGTGGTTTGAGTCGCACCATTTAACAAAGTCATTGATTAGGTTCCTATACTCCTCCTCCTGCCCACTCCTGATGCAGCCCACGATAGCAGTGTTGTCAGTGAACTTTTGCACGTGGCAGGACTCCGAGTTGTATTGGAAGTCCGATGTATATAGGCTGAACAGGACCGGAGAAAGTACAGTCCCCTGTGGCGCTCCTGTGTTGCTGACCACAATGTCAGACCTGCAGTTCCCGAGACGCACATACTGAGGTCTGTCTGTAAGATAGTCCACGATCCATGACACCAGGTATGAATCTAATCCCATCTCTGTCAGCTTGTCCCTAAGGAGCAGAGGTTGGATGGTGTTGAAGGCGCTAGAGAAGTCCAGAAACATAATTCTTACTGCACCACTGCCTCTGTCCAAGTGGGAGAGGGATCGGTGTAGCATATAGATGATGGTATGTATGATATGTAACCTTAAGCAAGTAAATTCACCTGCCTGAGCTCATTTACAAATAATAAAAACACAGAAGCGTGTGAGCCATAAGTGTGAAGAGTTTTAGGGTGAAGTTTAGAGTTGAAAGGCGCTATATACAGTTATATAGGAGTTGCTTGGTGCTGCTGACTGGGACCTGCACATGACCAGAATGAATAAACAGGATGGCTTCTTGGCTCAGCCCGTGTCCTTGGCATGAATTTGTTCTGCTTAAAGCGAAATGGCCACAAGGTTTTTTTTTGGGGGGGGGGGGTTTGGGGGCACTAACCCCTTTAATGTCACTTTGTCACTAATCTGAATGGATGTCACATAGCCTGTAGTCCGGGCCCTACTAAAAGGACAAAAATGAATGGAAAGCTTTATCAGTGAAGCACAGGGCTGATGTTCCAGGAGATACGAGGGGGGGACACAAATGGTAGGGGGTGTCGAGGGAGAGAATAAAGAAGCCATTTTTTCAGCAGATAGCAACACCACCCACTATATAACAATTACCTCTGCCTGTTTTCCACTTAATCATCTGACAATGGCAAATGGGTCTGTTTTAGCCCACAATCCACCAGTGCCAGCTTTGAATTCCTTTTGGAGTCCTAACTGGGTACTGCTGTTTTTGCTTAACCCCCACCCAGGCCTCCACTCATTATTTTAGTATTCAACACCGTTCGTTTCGATGCCCCTGGCACTGGTCGTGGTTCATATATGCCAGCCCTGCTCACAGCTGTCCTGCCTGCATGTTCTCCCCGTGTATCGTGGGCAGTGGCGTCCCAATGGGCTTGGGCTTCTTGTAATGCTGGTGTGGCTCAGGTGGGCTCAGAAATTAGTCAGCAGGTTAAGAGGAAAGATTCCGACATGGAAAAACAAGTTCAGGAGTGGTGACAGGTTCTGATGACAGCAGATCTGCACTGAGGTGCCCACCTCACTGTGAGATTCCTCCAAAATGTCAATTACACCTGCCAAGGCAAGCTGTGGCAAAGCGTGCCAACCGTTAGGAGCAGCTTTTTTAATTCATGAGCTACAATCTCCCTGACTACTCTGCTATAAAAAGAAAGTGAAGCTGTGTCTCCAGTGTCATTTGGGCCACCTGCCACTGTCAATTCCCGAAAGAGAAGTGACTAAGGGGACGCTGCTGCTCCATTCAGCATGTGTGAGAGAGTACTGACGTGGGCCATGGGGCAGAATGCTTACCAAAGGGGCACAAGACAGAGACAATAAGGACAAAAAAAATTCAGTAGATGATGGAGGCAAGTGGCATTGGTGGTGGGGGGAGGGGGTGTAGGGGGTCTTCTGGAAGACAGCCTTATCTGTTCTAATCTCTAGGTGGCGCTAGAGAGCACCGCGGGTTGTGCAGGGCCACCCCTTACCTCACAGGTGCCCTCTGGTTTTGCCCCTCAACTCATCCAACTGTCAAGGACATATGGCTGCTATCAGAAATCAGCTGTGAAGACTGCCAGGCCAAACGTGGCACCTTGTAATGGAGGCGATGGCAGACGTTTAGCTGGGTTGTGGCTTAATGGGTAAAGCGCTGAAATCTATAAACGGATCCCCCCAGCTGATTCCTCATGTGGCTCAAAGTGAGTAAAATTCACCTGTGTGAAAACTCACAGGGTTGTGAAAAAGTATTTGCCCCCTTCCTTAGCCTGATGGCATCTAAATATGTTAATTTATAATGAACCTTCCAGAGGCAACATCATTTCCATTGGACTAAACAAGTTTGGTGACCCCTTCTAGTCATTGAGGTCAGCCATCATTAGAGTTTGAACCCTAGACATTGAGATTTTCATATAGTGCCTTTCATATAGCACACTTCACAGTTGGCGTACAATTGTTTCCCTTTTTATAATTGTGATATTGCAGATGAACAACCCGTTAAACGCCTGTGATTTGAATTTGTCTCCCTTAGCCGAGAGTCAGCCACCACACTTCATCGCTTCCATTGAGGACCAGGCCCTCCTGCTTGGAGAAGACCTTTTTCTGGAGTGCCGTGTTTCCGGGAAGCCCCCGCCATGTGTGCTGTGGCTGAAAGACCGGACGGTGGTGGCCGTCGGAGAGGCCAGGGTAAGTGTCACCGGCCGTACTGCTCATTAAAAGCCGCTGCTGTCCGTCTGCTCATGAAATTCTCCTTGCATGGCAGGTCCCCAACCCCAGCGGCACCCACGTCCTGCTGAAGAGGCGCGTCCTGGTGGCGGACAGTGGGAGATACGTATGCGTTGCCAGAAATGAGGCCGGGGAGGCGTGCAGCTCCGCCGTCGTCTTTGTCCAAGGTAATCTGCGCGACCTCTGGTTGTTCTTCTGGCCGTGAAGGGGTCTGAACATATATGGGGTGGTGGGTGACTTGGATTCTTATGTCACATCTGTTGTCAATCCCAGCGGCACTGACTGGGGTGCCAGTCCATCATGGGTGGAACTCACGCACACCCACACCCACTCACCTTCATACTGGGCCTGCTTAGAGTTACCAGTTAGCTTAATGGACGTGGGATCACAACTGGACTACCTGGAAATGGTGACCGGCTGTGGGGGCCAAACCTGTTAAGTAAAAGCTTAATAAAGATCAGGACAGCGGACCATAATGACCAAGTGGCACGTCTGGTGTTCAGCCAGCCGAGTGGGCACGTGTCTCTGCACTCCTCAGACCACTACACCAGATCCCTGGAGTGGCACGTATTAAGTTGGAATCGTCGATGCTTGCCTACAAAGTGGTCTGCACGAACCTACAAATATATGGGGAGGTCCTCTGCTCCTACTTGTAATGGAGGCGATGGCAGACGTTTAGCTGGGTTGTGGCTTAATGGATAAGGCGCTGGAATCTATAAATGGATCCCCCAGTTGATTCCTCATGTGGCTCAAAGTGAGTAAAATTCGCATGTGTGAAAACTCGCAGGGTTGTGAAAAAGTATTTGCCCCCTTCCTTAGACGGATGGCATCTAAATATGTGATTTTATATAGCACCTTCCAGAGGCAACATCACCTCCATTGGACTAAACTGTGGGAACTGCAAGTTTGGTGACCCCTTCTAGTCATTGAGGTCAGCCATCATTAGAGTCTGATCCCTAGACATTGAGATTTTCATATAGCGCCTTTCATATAGCACACTTCACAGTTGGCGTACAATTGTTTCCTTTTTTATAATTGTGACTGTAGCAGGGTATCACAACGAGTCATTGACAGGGTTTGAATCTATAACTCCATATAGCGCCTTTCTATATTGAACAACATTCCAAGGTGCACTCCTCAGATCACTACACCAGCTCCCTGGAGTGGCACATATTAAGTTCAAATCGTCGATGATTGCCTACAGAGTGGTCTGCATGAACCTAAATATATATGGGGAGGTCCTCTGCTCCTTCTTGTAATGGAGGCGATGGCAGACATTTAGCTGGGTTGTGGCTTAATGGGTAAGGCGCTGGAATCTATAAATGGATCCCCCAGTTGATTCCTTGACCACTCAGATCTGCTGCTGAGCAGCATGTGGTGATGCCACCTCTGCCTTTTATCAAACCTCAGTCCTGACTCTCTTCACGTGCAGCTCCCGGCTGGTGGAACGAGCTGCCCACCTCCATTCCAAACTCCCCAGTTTGTTCCAGAAGCATCTGGAGACCATCATGTCTGGTGAATTCCTAAATGATAGCTGTTAGGTTTTGTAAATCTGGGAGTTGTAACTCACTTGTAGTGATTCATTTTGTCCCCTTGTCCTGTCACACTTGTTCCCAAACAGTCCCCAGATTGATGTTCATCGATTATGTTGAGCTCTTTTGTAAGTCGCTTTGGGTGAAAGCATCTGCTAAGCAAATTAACGGAAATGTAATGGAGGGAGAGGCTCTTATTTCTTAAGGCAGAACGTTCCAAAGCCTCAGGGCTGCTCCAGCAAAAGCGCTGTCACCCCTAAGCCTCCGACATGTCCACCGAATAAAGAATAACAACCGATCTGAGGGCCTGACAGCCCAGGGTGGGACATATGGAGC
Organism: Erpetoichthys calabaricus; assembly: GCF_900747795.2. NCBI lineage: Eukaryota > Metazoa > Chordata > Cladistia > Polypteriformes > Polypteridae > Erpetoichthys > Erpetoichthys calabaricus. The sequence continues at coordinate 4,141,486 of NC_041401.2, read as the reverse complement.
TCAACAATGCAGGGTGAGTCAAAAAGAAGTACCGCATTTCAAACGTTTATTCTACAAAAACGCTACAAGATAAGATAAATTTCATTACGACACAAGAAAGAGAATATAAAATAGATTTTTGTGTTTTAAAATGATGTCTTCAAAGTGGTGGCCATCATTAGCGAGACACTCTTTGAGACGATTTCTGAACGTTCGACCATTTCATGGTGAATAGCGTCCTGGAATGGCTTCAAGTTTTTGAGGTCGGTGTGTGTTTCCCTTCGACTTGAGACAAGAAGAAATCACATGGAGCGAGATCAGGCGAACATGAAGGCCACCTGACATCGCTGTGCATGGAGATCGGCTTCCCCTGAAACATCTCGCACAAAACTTACATGGATCTGTCACTCCATCCTGTTGACACCAGGCATCCACCACATCCATTTCTTCCAGTTGTATTTCAATGTTGTGAAGTGACAGTGACCTTTGCTCCCCTCAGCGCCCCAAACTGTAACACGTGTGCTCACCATGCAGGGGTCTCTGGTGAAGTTCACCAGGGTTGGTTTCAGCCTAATAGCAAAAGTTTGGTTTATTTACACAACCATTCAAATGGAAATGTGCCTCGTGGCTGACGTCACATGACGATGGCATCTCGATGAACGGTTTGCAGAATGTTGGTGCACAACTCTCTACGGCTCTGCCAGTCTCTCTCAGCAAGTTCCTGCACTGCCATCATTTTATAGGGATGGAAATGAAGGTCCTCCTGCATTTCCAACACGTCTTTGATTTTGCATAAGTGCGCTGAATGTCTAGCAGGCTGCAAGATGGATGCCCTTACAGCTGGGATGTTTTCAGGCGTTTGTACAGTCTGACAATGGCCTGGAGATGTTGTACCCATCTGTCTAAATTTAGAATTGTTTTCCGGTTTGGGACGTCACTGTTAGTTGAAGTGCGTTCGGAAGGCACGTTGCGTAGTGATGATGGATTCGTTGTTTTTGAAGAACGCTTAGACAGCAAAAGCAACAGTGAGCACCGGACCAAGGCATGTGGCCGACTGAAAACTACAAGGGATCGCCTATCAAAGGACCCCAACACATTCGGCTGCCTCTACGTCACACGTAGGTACTTCATTTTGGCTCACCCTGTATATGAAGGTGCAGACTCACGCAGTACACACAAACCGTAAAATCTTAAAATTCACCTGATCCTCTACTGGAAGCCAGGGCAGGGAAGCCAATGCTGGAGTGATTTCAGCTCCTTTTATGTATTTATGTATGTATGTATTTATTTATTTATTTTTGTTTGCCAGTCAACACACTTACATGTGGAATTCAGAACCAACGGGAGGCGGGACAAAGATGATTGACAGACACAAACATAAAGAGAACTGCAGCAATCGAGGCCAATGCACAGAGGAGCTTCTGCAGGGCACAGTTTGACTGGAGCTTAGCAGTTGCCCCAACACAGCTCTTACCACCGCATTTATCTGTTTAACACATTTAGGTTCATATTGAAAATCACACTGGGATTTCTCACACGAGAGCGACTATATGGAGTCAATGGCCGCAGATTATTTGCAATAACTTTAGCAGATGTAGAAGGAGCCGTGTCTTGGATTCACTCAGGTCTATAGCACCGCTCTCAGTGTTGTGATGCTCCGGGTGATCTCGCTGAATCCCAGAGGTTCAAGATGATTAGCAGAATGGAATGTTGACCATGGCATCGACCCTCGCCTGGACCACCCTGTCCCCTCATTTTCAAACACTTTGATTGACTCACATTGGCATGAACTCTGCACAGATTAAGCGCTCGCTGACTCTGATTCTGTTCCCTTAAGTTCAACACTGCAAGAGACATTAAAAAACCTTCATATATTGGGAGCAGTCTGTTCTGGTGAGCGCTCATCATTAATGTCAGGTGTGGTGCAAGGAAGTTGCCCGGGTAGCCCTGTGCCCACCCACCTTTCTCCATGATCCACCTTGTTTTGTAGCTTAGCTTTTTTGTTATTATTATTTTTATCTATTGATTATAAAGATAGATAGACATTTAAGGCACTATATAATAGATAGATAGATAGATAGATAGATAGATAGATAGATAGATAGATAGATAGATAGATAGATATGTAAGGAACTATATAATAGATAGATAGATAGATATGTAAGGAACTGTATAATTAATGATAGATATTTAAGGCACTATATAATAGATAGATATAGATATGTAAGGCGCTATATAATTAAAATATAGATATTTAAGGCATTATATAATAGATAGATAGATATTTAAGGCACTATATAATAGATAGATATAGATATGTAAGGAACTATATAATAGATAGATAGATAGATATGTAAGGAACTATATGATAGATAGATAGATAGATAGATAGATAGATAGATAGATAGATAGATAGATAGATAGATAGATAGATATGTAAGGCACTATATAATTAAAATATAGATATTTAAGGCATTATATAATAGATAGATAGATATTTAAGGCACTATATAATAGATAGATATAGATATGTAAGGCACTATATTATTAAAATATAGATATTTAAGGCATTATATAATAGATAGATAGATATTTAAGGCACTATATAATAGATAGATATAGATATGTAAGGAACTATATAATAGATAGATAGATATGTAAGGAACTATATGATAGATAGATAGATAGATAGATAGATAGATAGATAGATAGATAGATAGATAGATAGATATGTAAGGAACTATATAATTAATAGATAGATATTTAAGGCACTATATAATAGATAGATATAGATATGTAAGGCGCTATATAATTGATAGCTAGATAGATATGTAAGGCACTATATAATTAAAATATAGATATTTAAGGCATTATATAATAGATAGATAGATATGTAAGGAACTATATAATAGATAGATAGATAGATATGTAAGGAACTATATGATAGATAGATAGATAGATAGATAGATAGATAGATAGATAGATAGATAGATAGATAGATAGATAGATAGATAGATATGTAAGGAACTATATAATTAATAGATAGATATTTAAGGCACTATATAATAGATAGATATAGATATGTAAGGCGCTATATAATTGATAGCTAGATAGATATGTAAGGCACTATATAATTAAAATATAGATATTTAAGGCATTATATAATAGATAGATAGATATGTAAGGCACTATATAATAGATAGATAGAGAGACATATAGATACTTTATTAATCCCCAAGGGAAAACTCACACACTCCAGCAGCAGAATACTGATAATAACAATATTAAATTAAAGAGTGACAACAATGCAGGTATAACAGACAATAACATTGTATAATTTTAACGTTTATCCCCCCGGTGGAACTGAATAGTTGCACAGTGTGATGGAGGAGCGATCTTCTCAGTCTGTCAGTGGAGCAGGACGGTGACAGCAGTCTGGAGATGATCCTGTTCAGTGGATGCAGTGGATTCTCCATGATTGACAGGAGTCTGCTCAGCGCCCGTCGCTCTGCCACAGATGTTAAACTGTCCAGCTCTGTGCCTACAATAGAGCCTGCCTTCCTCTCCAGTTTGTCCAGGCGTGAGGCGTCCTTCTTCTTTATGCTGCCTCCCCAGCACACCACTGCGTAGAAGAGGGCGCTCACCACAACCGTCTGATAGAACATCTGCAGCATCTTATTGCAGATGTTGAAGGACGCCAGCCTTCTAAGGAAGTATAGTTGGCTCTGTCCTTTCTTACACAGAGCATCAGTATTGGCAGTCCAGTCCAGTTTATCATCCAGCTGCACTCCCAGGTATTTATAGTTCTGCACCCTCTGCTCACAGTCACCTCTGATGATCACGGGGTCCATGATGGGTCTGGGCCTCCTAAAATCCACCATCAGCTCCTTGGTTTTGCTGGTGTTCAGGTGTAGATGGTTTGAGTCGCACCATTTAACAAAGTCCTTGATTAGGTTCCTATACTCCTCCTCCAGCCCACTCCTGATGCAGCCCACCATACCCATGTTGTCATTCTACTTTTGCACGTGGCAGGAGTCCGAGTTGTATTGGAAGTCTGATGTATATAGGCTGAACAGGACCGGAGAAAGTACAGTCCCCCGTGGCGCTCCTGTGCTGCTGACCACAATGTCAGACCTGCAGTTCCCGAGATGCACATACTGAGGTCCGTCTGTAAGATAGTCCACGATCCATGCCACCAGGTATGAATCTACTTCCATCTCTGTCATGCTTGCCCCTAAGGAGCAATAATAAAATAAAACACTAAGGTCTATGTGTGTGTGTCCAGGTACCTCTGAGCAATCTGATTGGTCGCTTTGGCTTTGAGGTGACTGCTAAGTTTGGCTTTGCCAACACAATCAAAAGTGGATGTGCAAGTGAGAGACACACAAGGAGGAGTTAAAGCGTAGGAGGCACGCTGAGAGTCGCCTTCAAAGATGGGTGGGAAGTATAAAAGTGGACAGGAGGTAGCAGGGCGTCTCGAAATGACAGTCTGAAAAGAAAACTTTACAGGAACAGAGAGAGTGCCGGTCAAAGAAATTCAGACACACGTGGATACCAAGGAAAGGAGCTGAAGGCACACGTAGGGCAAGAGGTACCAAATAATTCTAAATTGTTCTCTAAATTCTATATCCTGTCTTGGACAGGTGGAATGACTAAGTATATAATAAAACACCAAGGCCTGTTTGTGGATATCCAGTCCTTCTGAGCAATCTGATTGGTTGGTTTGGTTTGCTGATGCAATCAAAAGAAGAAGTGTGAGAGCGAGACACATGAGGAAGAGTATAAGCATAGGAGGCACGCTGAGAGTCGCCTTTAAAGATGGGTGGGAAGTATAAAAGCAGACAGGAGGTAGCAGGGCATCTCGAAACGACAGTCTGAAAAGAAAGCTTTACGGGAACAGAGAGAGTACCGGTCAAAGAAATTCAGACACACGTGGATACCAAGGAAAGGGGCTGGCTGAAGGTACATTTTCAAACATTCATCGATTGTCACTTTGTCATTCTGGTATATTGAAGTGTTGCTTGATGAAGGAGAAAAATAATAAATTGAAATGATTTTTGCACTGAAGAGTTTATGAAACCACCGTGTACAGCCAACGTCTTAAGTTAGCCCAATGGCAGCGCAAATGCAAAATATCGTGAAAATCGCTGTTTTTGCATGACTGGCGTGTACACAGACATCCAGACAGCTTACAATTGTATTTACACCGATGGCTCATTCAGTTATTTACCTGAGATACTCGTTAAGCTTACTGGCCTAAAGTTACTTGCATCTGTCTGATCTTCATTGTTATATAATGGGATGATACACTCACCGGCCACTTTATTGGGTACGCCTGTTCAACTTCAACTTGTTTTAATAAATAGTAAATATCTAACCAGCCAATCACATGGCAGAAACTCAATGCATTTTGGCCTGTAGGCCTCATCCGCATGACCTGCTGAAGTTCAAACTGAGTATCAGAATGGTGAAGAAAGGGGACTGAAGTGACTCTGAATGTGGCATGGCAGTTGGTGCCACATGGGCTGCTCTGAGCGTTTCACAAACTGCTGATCTACTGGGATTTTCACACACAACCATCTCTAAGGTTTACAGAGAGTGGTCCGAAAAAGGGAAAGTATCAGTGAGTGGCAGTTCTCTGGGCGAAAATGCCTTGTTGATGGCAGAGGTGAGAGGAGAATGGCCAGCCTGGTCTGAGCGGACAGAAAGGACACAGGAACTCAAATAAGCACTCGTTACAAGTGAGGTGTGCCGAGGAGCAGCTCTGAACACACGACACGTCAAACCTTGAAGCAGGTGGGCTACAGCGGCAGACCACCACACCGGCTGCCACTCCTATCAGCTAAGAACAGGTAACTGAGGCTACAATTCACACGGGCTCACCAGCATTGGACAACAGAAGATTGGAAAACATGTTGCCTGGTCTGAGTCTTGATTTCTGCTGCGACATTCGGATATTACGGTCAACAACATGAAAGCATCAATCCATCCTCCCTTTTATGAAAAGTTCAGGCTGATGGTGGTGGTGTAATGGTGTGGGGGATAATTTCTTGGCACACTTTTGGTCCACTTTGTACCAATTGAGCACCATTTCCAGCAGGATTACATGCCATGTCACAAAGCTCAGATCGTCTCAGACTGGTTTCTTGACCATGACAAGGAGTTCACTGGACTCAAATGGTCTCCACAGTCACCAGCCATCAATCTAGTAGAGCACTTTTGGGATGTGGTGGACCGGGAGATTCACTTCATGGATATGCAGCTAACAAATCTTCAGCAACTGCGTGATGTTATCATGTCATTAAGGACCAAATTCCCTAAAACACCTTGCTGAGTCTACGCCATGAAGAATTATGGCAGTTCTGAAGGCAAAAGGGGGTCCAACCCGGTATTAGCAAGGTGTACCTAATAAAGTGGCCAGTGTGCGCATTTGCTCACTTCCAGCCCCCAGGAATTCGCTCCGTGTACAGTAATATTTGAAAACAGCACCAATGATTTCTATCTGTACTCACTAAGCTCTCACTGATAAATGTTTTCTGGTCCATATGATTTGTTAGATTTCAGCCATTTTAATCCAAGCAGCTCTTCTCTCTCTACAGTTTTCTATTCACAGAGTATCTCCATGACAGTCCCTGTTACTGAGGCCATCAAATTCTTCACACGTGAAAACTTTCTTTTCTTTGGATGAATTTTGCGGCTCAATGTTTTTCTACGTTAACCCTATTTGCTTCAATTATATTCTGTTGCTTTGAAATAAAGGGAACTTGAGAAAAATGCAGATATAGAGTATTCGCCTGTACGTCACTGCCTGAATATTTCAGTTTATCCTTACACACTCCACTCCATGTCCTCCTTCTCCAAGACACACTAAATGTAATTGTAGCCTGACCCTCTTCTAACAGGTGTCACTCCTGCCACCCCCAGTGGGCTCCTGGCACAAAAACTGAGTAGCATCCACTTGCAGAGCCACAGCAACATACGTCACCGCAGCTGTAGACCCGCAGTTACAGACCCAGGAGTGACGTCACCATCGTGTCAGGACTGACTTCGAAAAATTACTTTTGGAAGGTTTCGGCAGGTCTCGGCAAAGACCGGAAAGTAACGTCGGGTCAAGGACCCGTTCAGAAATTAAGCGATTAAAAATGAGAAGGAAAAACAGAACATCAAACCAAATAATACGCATCAAGTTCAGAGGGTTTCTGCCATCACTAGTGGTAGTGCTGCTGCTTTGCAGTAAGGAGACTGTGGAAGATTGTGGGTTCGTTTCCCGGTTCCTCCCTGTATGGATAGCGCTTTGAGTACTGAGAAAAGCGCTATATAAATGTAATGAATTATTATTATTATTATCACGTCGTGTCATAATACAGATCGTTTCTGTGAAATACACCATTAACATTTACAGTGCATCCAGAAAGTATTCCCAGCGCTTCATCACTTTTTCCACATTTTGTTATGTTATAGCCTTATTCCAAAATGGATTAAATTCATTTTTGTCCTCAGAATTCTACACACAACACCCCATAATAACAACGTGAAAAAAGTTGACTTGATGTTTTCGCAAATTTATTAAAAATAAAAAAACTGAGAAATCCCATGTCCATAAGTATTCACAGCCTTTGCTCAATACTTTGTCGATGCCCCTTTGGCAGCAATTCCAGCCTCAAGTCTTGTTGAATATGATGCCACAAGCTTGGCACACCTATCCTTGGCCAGTTTGGCCCATTCCTCTTTGCAGCACCTCTCAAGCTCCATCAGGTTGGATGGGAAGCGTCGGTGCACAGCCATTTTAAGATCTCTCCAGAGATGTTCAATCAGATTCAAGTCTGGGCTCTGGCTGGGCCACTCAAGGACATTCACAGAGTTGTCCTGAAGCCACTCCTTTGATATCTTGGCTGTGTGCTTAGGGTCGTTGTCCTGCTGAAGGATGAACCGTCGCCCCAGTCTGAGGTCAAGAGCGCTCTGGAGCAGGTTTTCATCCAGGATGTCTCTGTACATTGCTGCAGTCATCTTTCCCTTTATCCTGACTAGTCTCCCAGTCCCACAGCATGATGCTGCCACCACCATGCTTCACTGTAGGGATGGTATTGGCCTGGTGATGAGCGGTGCCTGGTTTCCTCCAATCGTGACGCCTGGCATTCACACCAAAGAGTTCAATCTTTGTCTCATCAGACCAGAGAATTTTCTTTCTCATGGTCTGAGAGTCCTTCAGGTGCCTTTTGGCAAACTCCAGGTGGGCTGCCATGTGCCTTTTACTAAGGAGTGGCTTCGGTCTGGCCACTCTACCATACAGGCCTGATTGGTGGATTGCTGCAGAGATGGTTGTCCTTCTGGAAGGTTCTCCTCCCTCCACAGAGGACCTCTGGAGCTCTGAGTCAGAGTGACCATCGTGTTCTTGGTCACCTCCCTGACTAACGCCCTTCTCCCCCGATTGCTCAGTTTAGATGGCCGGCCAGCTCTAGGAAGAGTCCTGGTGGTTTCGAACTTCTTCCACTTATGGATGATGGAGGCCACTGTGCTCATTGGGACCTTCAAAGCAGCAGAAATTTTTCTGTAACCTTCCCCAGATTTGTGCCTCGAGACAATCCTGTCTTGGAGGTCTACAGACAATTCCTTTGACTTCATGCTTGGTTTGTGCTCTGACATGAACTGTCAACTGTGGGACCTTATATAGACAGGTGTGTGCCTTTCCAAATCAGGTCCAGTCAACTGAAGTTACCACAGGTGGACTCCAATGAAGCTGCAGAAACATCTCAAGGATGATCAGGGGAAACAGGAGGCACCTGAGCTCAATTTGGAGCTTCACCGCAAAGGCTGTGAATACTTATGGACATGTGCTTTCTCAATGTTTTTATTTTTAATAAATTTGCAAAAACCTCAAGTAAACTTTTTTCACGTTGTCATTATGGGGTGTTGTGTGTAGAATTCTGAGGAAAAAAATGAATTTAATCCATTTTGGAATAAGGCTGTAAGATAACAAAATGTGGAAAAAGTGATGAAGCGCTGGGAATACTTTCTGGATGCACTGTATGTTGTGCTCGGGTCTGTGGGGACCATTTAACATGTCGACAAAATTGAAATCATTAAGATCTGTGTTAATTGAAAATATTTTTTCATTTACATTCATGAAACGAAATTTACGAAACATGATACATACAGGGCGGCACGGTGGCGCAGTGGTAGCGCTGCTGCCTCGCAGTTAAAAGACCTGGGTTCGCTTCCCGGGTCCACCCTGCGTGGAGTTTGCATGTTCTCCCCGTGTCTGCGTGGGTTTCCTCCGGGCGCTCCGGTTTCCTCCCACAGTCCAAAGACATGCAGGTTAGGTGGATTGGTGATTCTAAATTAGCCCTAGTGTGTTCTTGGTGTGTGGGTGTGTTTGTGTGTGTCCTGCGGTGGGTTGGCACCCTGCCCGGGATTGGTTCCCTGCCTTGTGCCCTGTGTTGGCTGGGATTGGCTCCAGCAGACCCCCGTGACCCTGTGTTCGGATTCAGCGGGTTGGAAAATGGATGGATGGATGGATGATACATACAACAGTATATAAACATTTAAACATGACATTAAACAGATCTGACATTCTGCCCCTTCTTCCAGTTTACTCCCTTTATACAATACAATTTATTCTTGTACAGCCCAAAATCACACAAGGGGGGCCACAATGCGCTTTAACAGGCCCTGCCTCTTGACAACTCCCCACCCAGCCTTTACTCTTAAGAAGACAAGGAAAAACTCCCAAAAAATCCTTGTAGGGAAAAAATGGAAGAAACCTCCGGAAAGGCAGTTCAAAAAGAGATCCCTTTCCAGGTAGGCTGGGCATCAAGAAGAAGGGGGTCAATAAAATACAATACACAGAACAGAACAAATCCTTAATACAGTATAAAAATAAAAATTTTACAAGTATGGAGCACAATGTAATAGTAGAGAGTACCGAGAAGAGAAACAGAATAGATGAGGGTTAGTAACAAATTCTAACTCTCATGTTACTTCTGTTTTAGTGCTAATGACTAACAACAGAGATGCACAGTTAATCAGCAGCTCTAGTCAGGGTGTGCTAAACTGAAGTGGTGAGTCTTCAGTCTTCACACAAGGGGGGCTGAAATGGACTTTAGCAGGCCCTGCCTCTTGACAGCCCCCCCTCAGACTCGACTCTTAAGAAGACAAGGAAAAGCTCCCCAAAAAATCACTTGTGGGGAAAAAAATGGAAGAAACCTCGGGAAAGGCAGTTTAAAGTGAGACCCCATTCCAAGTAGGCTGGGGGTCAATACAATACAATACAATACACAGAACAGAACAAATCCTCAATACAGTATAAAAATACAAAATTTTAGAAATACGGAGCAGAATTTAACAGTAGATGATATTACATAATAAGATTTGGATTTGTTTAGAGTCCTGGAGACTTCGGCCATCAAGCTGCCTCCCCCATTTGGCCATTACATGGCTGAAACAGCACTGGGCCAGCTAATCCGATGAAAGGACCCCTCTTTCTCACGATTCCTGCAATCCTCCATCAGGGATGACTTTACCTTAGGCAGGCAAAACAACTTGGCAGGTGGGCCGTGGGCACCAAGTGCTACATTTGAGTACAGAGAAAGAAACCGAATAGGTGAGGGTTAGTAGCAAATTCTAACTATCATGTTACTTCTATTTTAGTGCTAATGACTAACAACAGAGATGCAGTCTGTACAGTTAATCCGTAACTCTAGTCAGGGTGTGCTAAACTGAAGTCGTGAGTCTTCAACCAGGATTTGAAAGCTGAGACCGAAGGGGCATCTCTTATAGTAGCAGGCAGACCACTCCACAGTTTAGGGAGGTCCTGTAACTAAAAGCTCGACCTCCCATTGTTATTTTATTAACCCTTGGAATCATAAACAGAACGGCATCTTGAGATCTTAATGTGCGCTCAGGTTTGTAAGTCATGATAATTTCAGATAAGTAAGCCGGACCTTGGCCATTTAAGGCTTTATATGTTAAAAGGAGGATTTTGAAATCTGCCCTAAACTTAACCGGGAGCCAGTGTAAGGACTTGAGGACTGGGGTTTTGTGTTTGTATTTTCTTGTCCTTTATCTGTGCAGGTACTTGGGGTATGCGTTTTTTTATCACAATTTATGTCATTTGTTCAAGATTTGTTTGTAGTATTATATGTTGTATTTTAGTCTGGATTATTGTCTTTTATTCTATTTGAATGTTTTGTACATCCTGTATTTATCTCTATTTAATGAAGATATCGGCCCTGTTCTTTCTGAATTTTGGGCATAGGAAGGGTGCTATATAAATAAATTGTGTTCTTATTAGTATTTTTATTTTTTTTCTTTTGATGGCCCATCGTTTATAATAATAAGTGACAAAAACTAGAGCAGTTCTGTATAAGGCAATTAATATCCAGCATAATTCAGTGTAGAATATCTATTGCCACTTTCTTCACATACGTGTTTAAAACTATTAGATTGGCTTAAATGTTCATTTTAAATTGGTTTAGAACAATATTGCATACGTGCGCAGTACATTTTAAAAAAATGTAACCACTTTTATTATTAATTATTTTACTAAACTCTAACGTGGTGTAAACATTGTAATTATATTGTATATTTCGTTTCGTGAATGTAAATGAAAAACTATTAACGCAGATCTTAATGATTTCAATTTTGTCGACACGTTAAATGGTCCAACAGACCCGAGCACAACATAAATATTAATAGTGTATTTCACAGAAACGATCCGTATTATGACACGACGTGATGGCAGAAACCCTCTGAACTTCACAATGATGCGTTTTATTTGGTTTGATGTTCTGTTTTTCCTTCTCATTTTTATCGCTTAATTTCTGAACGGGTCCTTGACCCAGCGTTACTTTTTGGGCTTTGCCGAGACCTTCCTAAAGTAATTTTACAAAGTCAGTCCTGACACGATGGTGACGTCACTTCCGGGTGTGTAACTGCGGGTCTACAACTGCGGTGACGTACGGTACTGTGGCTCTGCAAGTGGATATTATTGTCAAAACTGAGGTCATCTTGCTTAATCAGGCCCATAGACTCCGCCCTCCACCCAGCTCTAGGGCCCAATTGGGCACCTGACCATGAGGGTGGCGCCCCTCGAAGTTACACGTAGTGCTTTCAGAGATTTCACTTCCAGGTCACCATGGGTTTCTAACCATTTCATCAACCCCTGCCAGCCCATACTGGCACGTAGCAGTGCCCACTGACCTCCAGTGTGTTCTTCCCCACCCCTCACTCTTTTTCTAAGGCCTCTAATGGCATTCACACCTGACCCCTACCACCCAGGTTGCTCTTAAGAGGCATGTTCTACTCATTCATTTTTCTAAATCCATTTTTCCATTACAGGGTCACAGGGAGCAGAAGCGTATCCTGGTAGCCTCGGGCACAAGACAAGAACCAACTCTGGACAGGATGCCAGTCGATCACAGGGCACACCCATGCACATACCCAACCAGGGGTAATTGAGAGTTGCCGGTTAGCCAAACTGCACACCTTTCGGATGTGAGAGGAGAGCACCTGGAGAAAACGTCACACGGACACTGGGAGAACACACAGGAGATGAGCAGGTGGGGAACTGAATCAAGACCCCCACAGCTGTTAGCACTGGCAACACCAGGCCACCTGAATTCATGGTCCACAGAACTTGACTCACAATGCACTCGGTCCATTTTCAGATGTTTGTTTGAAATTTTGTTTAAAAAAAAAATCAGAAGAACAGAATTGTGTCGCACGTTTATCGTCACAAAAAGACACAATGCTTAAGAAGTGCTAATTTTTTTTTCTTTTTGGAAAGTTTGTTTCTTTGTTTGTGTCACCTCAACCCAAAAGTCCCCAAACCATCTTTGAGTTCTCTGCCCTCTGCATTGTGCCGCAGTCACCTTTCTAATGTGTTGTTTGGTGTGAATGATGCTCACCTGAAGATGTTAAATGTCTTCTCACCAGACCTGCTTTACTGGGAAAATAAAACGTGTTGGAACCGATGAGCGTCTGTGGCACTTTATTGTGACTGATCTGTGTGCACGATTTGGACTCTTTGGTGTACATTGGTCCACGGTAGCAGGAACATCCAGCACTTTGGGTTAATGCTAAGCCAGGGTCTGCGTTCTAGACCTTCATTCAGGGGCCACATGGAAAACTGACAGCTCATTACTGGTGTAAGTGGCGGTCTAACTAATGTTCTGACCTTTTTATCAAGCCAAATGTCACATAGGAACAATTCTGAGAAGAACAGACCACTACGCCTAACAAGCTTGTCAATCCTATTCAACTATTTTCAATAAAATAACATCAAGTCAATATCTGAAGGTCCCTTAAGTCCTGATATAAAAGTGCTTATGCTTGGAAACATGCGAAAGTCGGACTTTATAGACTTGGTGTGAAAATTGGCGTAACGTTATGAGAAATTCTGACCATTGCAGTAGTGTGGGGAAGCAGGGGCAGAGTCATGGGCGGAGTTTGAAATTTAGGCTTGGGAGGGACAGACAAACCATTGAAAATGATGGCATATTTTAGAGTCTCAACCTCAATGATTACTATTTACATCACAAATAAATATTATTAAGAGGGACACTCAAAAAGTTTACCCACTTCTTTTTAAACTCTATTTATTAAGAATTTCAAAAACAAATGACATCACTTTTCTACATAGTCACCTTCCTTTGCAATGCAAATTTTCCAGTCACATGACACTCTCAGAGACAACCAATTACTGCTTTTCCTGTCTTCACCGTTTCCAATGAAAATATAAAAATGGGGAAACTTTTTGAACCTCCCTCGTAATATTAACGTACAGTGGTGCCGTGAAGGGCGGCACGGTGGCACAGTGGGTAGCGCTGCTGCCTCGCAGTTGGGAGACCTGGGGACCCGGGTTCGCTTTCCAGGTCCTCCCTGTGTGGAGTTTGCATGTTCTCCCCGTGTCTGCGTGGGTTTCCTCCCACAGTCCAAAGACATGCAGGTTAGGTGGATTGGCGATTCTAAAGTGGCCCTAGAGTGTGCTTGGTGTGTGGGGGTGTTTGTGTGTGTCCTGCGGTGGGTTGGCACCCTGCCCAGGATTGGTTCCTGCCTTGTGCCCTGTGTTGGCTGGGATTGGCTCCAGCAGACCCCTGTGACCCTGTGTTCGGATTCAGTGGGTTGGAAAATGGATGGATGGATGGTGCAGTGGATTTTGTTCTGGAAATGTGCTTGTAATCTAAAGCACGAATTATCAAATAACATCAAGTCAATATCTAAAGATATATAAAACGTGCTTATGCTTGGAAACATGCAAAAGTCCAGATATGAATATCAAAGCGAATTTCCCCATAACAAATAATTCTTTCCACAACCCAAAACTATTCATATGAAAATGATTAATACAAAATATAAAGTAAAAATACATAAAACCTGGCAAGGACAGGAGTTACTCTGAACAGTCATAATGGGGTCAGAGGAGGGAGGTCGTGTTTTACTAGCATGCTGGAATTCTATGAGGATACCACCAGAGTGGAGCAGATGATATCATTGATTTGGACTTTCAGAAAGCATTTGATGAGGTGCCACATGAGAGGGTGGGCATCAAACTTAAAGAAGTCGGAGTTCAGGGTGATGTTTTTAGATGGGTGCAGAATTGGCTCAGACACAGGAAGCGGAGGGTGATGGTGTGAGGAACCTCATCAGAATTGGCCAATGTTAAGAGTGGTGACCAGCAGGGGGCAGTGCTGGGGCTGCTGCTATTTTTAATATCTATAAATGATTTAGATAGGAATATAAGTAACAAGCTGGTTAAGTTTGCAGATGATATCAAGACAGGTGGACTAGCAGATAATTTGGAATCTGTTATATCATCACAGAAGGACTTGGATTGCAAACAGGCTTGGGGCAGATTTGTGGCAGATGAAATTTAATGTCAGTAAATGTAAAGAATTACACATAGGAAGTAAAAATGTGAGGTTTGAATACACAATGGGGGTCAGAAAATTGAGAGTCCACCTTATGAGAAGGATTTAGGAGTCATAGTGGACTCTAAGCTATCAACTGTCAGTGTTCAGAAGCCATTAAGAAGGCTCACAGAATGTCAGGTTATATAGCGCCTTGATGTGTGAAGTACAAGTCACAGGAGGTTCTACTCAGGCTTTATAACACACTGGTGAGGCCTCATCTGGAGTACTGTGTGCAGTTTGGGTCTCCATAAAGACACAGCAGCACTAGAGAAAGTCCAGAGAAGAGCGACTAGGCTGATTCAGGGCTACAGGGAATGAGTTATAAGGAAAGATTAAAAGAAGATGAAGAGGAGACCTGACTGAAGTGTTTAAAATGATGAAGGGAATTAGTCCAGTGGATCGAGACGGTGACTTCATCAAGAACATCGGGACACAGTTGTAAACTTGTGAAGAGGAAATTTCACACAAACGTTAGGAAGTTTTTCTTTACACAAAGAACGATTAGACACGTGGAATAAGCGAGCAAGTAGTGTGGTAGACAGTCAGACTTCAGAGACTTTCAGAACTCGACTTAAGAAATAAGTGGATAGGACTGGCGAGCTTTGTTGGGCTGAATGGCCTGTTCTCGTCTGGAGTGTTCTAACGTTCTAATGTTCTAAAAACAAATTCACCTGCACTTTACCTTTGAAAAGAATCGTGGCTGGTGTGAGGGAGATGAGAGAGAGGAGGAGGAAGAGGACGGTTATCATGTAGGACGACTTTCACTCTAACTAACGGAACCCCTGCTATCTGTCGGCTCACTAGAATCTTCTTCTTTTTTTGTGACTTTAACAAGGAGATTCTCCAATGACAGTTACTTTTGCCTGAAGCGTCACTGCACTTGGACACAAAATTTTAAAAAATGCTTTACGCATTGTAAGGTTTCTAAACTCTTTTGGGATTTCACCCAACGGGACGACACGAGGATGAGCGTCCCGAAGCAATCACAGGCTCCCAGCGCTGTAGCAGTTCGCCGCAAAAGTGAATCCGAAAAGATCTCGGACATGCTGTAAGTGCCTGCCATCGATGGGTGATACAAGGAACATTATAAATGCGCAGGGCACAGTACAACCTGGCCATGACCCTGCCGGATTGCTGTGTCTGTGTATCGGAGAGTGGCAGATCCCGCTACAATGAATAACCATGCTGTTCCTGTTTCAAGCTGAATAAAAGCTGGTCTCGCTAAAGTACTGAGAGTCAGCTTTGTGTTTTGGGATGCAAGACAGGGACTCAAACGTTACAACACACACACACGTGGTCACCATGCTGTACACAGTAGACGCTCGTATGGATGTTGACTATATGAATAAAGCACGCCGATTGAGGCTGAGCATCAGAGACCCACAATCCCACAGCGAGAGAGAGAACCACCATCGGCTCAGTTGTGATCACGTGACGCTCGGCAGACAATGCGTATACGTACTACTCATATTACAAGACCTCGCTTGTTTATCAAGTCAAAATATATTAGAAATTTTAGCTTGTCCTGCAAAACACTCGTAGACCAAGTTACTCGCAATCCAAGGTTTTACTGTATTTCTAATGGGGCTATTGACATGACATTTACACCTGATGTGGGGAACAACCCAAGAAATCTCCGCATACAAACAAAACAAATAAGTCCATAAATTAATGTGTAATAAAGTGGAATGACCCAGGGAATAAGTATTCATACTCGGTAGAAAAGCCTTTGTTGGTGCTGACAGCTCCTGTGTGGAGAAATGAGTCGCATGCATTGCTCAGGTGGGATTTTGGCCCAAACTGTCTTCAAATCTGGAAGGTTCTGGGGACCTCCATGTATGAACTCTGATCTTCAGTTCTTTCCATAGATTTTCAGGTCGGGTGATTGACTCGGCTGTTCTAGCAGCTTCTTTAGTTTCTTTCTCTGAAACCGATTGAGAGTTTCTTGTGTTGGCTGTGTGTTTGGGATCCTTGTGTGGGGAACAACCCGGACACAGACAGGTAGACATGTTTTAAAGTCACCACACACGTTTATTTACACTTCTGTATACAGTACTGTGCAAAAGTTTTAGGCAGGTGTGAAAAAATGCTGTAAACAAAGAATGTTTTCACAAATGGAAGTGTTAATCATTTATTTTCATCAATCAACAAAATGCAGTGAATGAACAAAAGAGAAATCAATATTTAGTGTGACCACCCTTTGCCTTCAAAACAGCATCAATTCTTCTAGGTACACTTGCACACAGTTTTTGAAGGAACTCGGCTGGTAGGTTGTTCCAAACATCTTGGAGAACTAACCCCAGATCTTCTGTGGATGTAGGCTTCCTCACATCCTTCTGTCTCTTCATGTAATCCCAGACACACTCGATGATGTTGAGATCAGGGCTCTGTGGCGGCCATACCATCACTTCATACCAGGACTTCTTGTTCTTCTTTACGCTGAAGATAGTTCTTAATGACTTTGGCTGTATGTTTGGGGTCGTTGTCCTGCTGCAGAATAAATTTGGGGCCAATCATACACCTCCCTGATGGTATTGCATGATAGATAAGTATCTGTCTGTATTTCTCAGCATTGAGAACACCATTAATCCTGACCAAATCTCCAACTCCATTTGCAGAAATGCAGCCCCAAACGTTCAAGGAACCTCCACCATGCTTCACTGTTGCCTGCAGACACTCATTATTGTACCGCTCTCCAGCCCTTTGATGAACAAACTGCCTTCTGCTACAGCCAAATATTTCAAATTTTGACTCATCAGTCCAGAGCACCTGCTGCCATTTTTCTGCACCCTAATTCCTATTTTTGTGCATACTTGAGTCGCTTGGCCTTGTTTCCATGTTGGAGGTATGGCTTTTTGGCTGCAACTCTTCCATGAAGACCACTTCTGGCCAGACTTCTCCAGACAGTAGATGGGTGTACCTGGGTCCCACTGGATTACGCCAGTTCTGAGCTGATGGCACTGCTGGACATCTTCCGATTTCGAAGGGTAATAAGCTTGATGTGTCTTTCATCTGCTGCACTAAGTTTCCTTGGCCGACCACCGCATCTACGATCCTCAACGTTGCTCGTTTCTTTGTGCTTCTTCAAAAGAGCTTGAACAGCACATCTTGAAACCCCAGTCTGCTTTGAAATCTTTGTCTGGGAGAGACCTTGCTGATGCAGTAGAACTACCTTGTGTCTTGTTGCTGTGCTCAATCTTGCCATGACATGAAACTGTCTTCCACAAGCTCACCTTGGTAGCAGAGTTTGGCTGTTCCTCCCCCAGTTTGAAGCTGTTTCTGTTTCAGTTAATGACTGTGTTTCAACCTACGTGTGACATTGATGATCATTAGCACCTGTTTGGTAGAACTGGTTGATCAGACACCTGACTAGAATCCTACAAAATCCCTGACTTTGTGCAAGTGGACCTATAAGAATTGATGCTGGTTTGAAGGCAAAAGGTAGGAACACCAAATGTTGATTTGATTTAGATTTTTCTTTTGTTCGCTCACTTTGCATTTTGTAAATTGATAACAATAAACAATCATTATTTATATTTCTCTTTACAGCATTTTTTCACACCTGCCTAAAACTTTTGCACAGTACTGTATATCAGTGATCACGCACAACCCAGTGCCACAGCACCAATCACCCCAAAGTCCAGGCCAACAGTCCAACGCCTCACATTCTTCAGGCCACTTCCTTGCCCCTCCAAGACCTTCTCTTTCTCCTCACCCGACTCCAGCCATCGTATGGAGGGAGGCGGCCCCTTTTATAATCACCCGGATGTGCTCCAGGTGCCTCCCGACAATCTTCCGCCGGCACTCCCCAGTGTGGCAGAAGTGCCGGCTGCATACCTGGAAGCACTTCGGGGGTCCCTGGTCTTCTTCTCCTCAGCACTTCCGCCACACCAGGGCTCCAAAGGCATTGGGGTGCCCCCGGCAGTGACCATGGGCCCCTACAGGGTTGAGCTTCAAAGCTCTGTACCCGTGGTCCCCAAAGCCACCAGGGTGGTCGCCCCCTCATGGTCTAGAGGAGGCATAAGCCCTCCTCTGGTCCTGTTGGGCGTCCCGGCTGGGTACCATCCCCAGCCCCGTGCCACACTTGTCTTGCTGAAATGTCCGGCATCCTGGTAGATGGCAGCAGATTCTTATCATGAATGTCCCTCTACATTTCTCCATTCATCCTTCCTTCAATTAGATGAAGTCTGTCAGTATTTTGGGGTGTTTTTGGGGTGATGATGTGCAGCGCCATTTCTCCTCCAGTGACATTCAAAGAGTTCAATTTTGCTCTCCTCTGAACGGACTCTGTTCTCCCGTTGGCTTGTCCAAATGTTTTCATTGAGTTTCAATGTGCTTTTTCTTCAGTCTTGCACGGTGAGTGTGTGTAGAGGCCATGGCGGTGGAGGGCATGACTTACTGGACCTGCTCACTGCAGGTCTTTCTGAAGCTTTTGGCAAGTGGTCTTTGGCTCTTCTGATTATTCTTTTGACAGAAATCTTGCGAGGAGCACCTGGTGGTGGCCGGTTTATGGTGAAATGATGTTCTTTCCACTTCTAGATTATGGACCCAACGGTTCTCACTGGAACATTGAGAAGTTTAGAAGTACGTACAGGGTAGAATTCAAAAGTAATGAGCCTCATTTTGTTCTGACGCGAACGTACCTCGCCGCGCGCCCCACTTGCCAGCGACGGCGACAGTGGGTGTTGGCTTCACAACGCAACGGAGCTCCTACTGCTCCGGAGCGGTAGGATCGGCCTTGACGGGAACCCCTGTGCGGTAGTGCGTTACACGGCGGAATGGAAAGTTCGTTAGAGCAACGGTACGCGTTGAAGACGAAGACCATGCTTATTGCCTTCTTCGGAGTGAAGGGACATCAAGGACAGCTGGAAGCTTCACCACGATAACGCGCCCAGCCACACCGCCTTCATCGTGAGCGCCTACCTGGCCCGGGTGAACGTTCCGGTGGTCCTCCAGCCTCCCTACAGTCCGGACGTGTCGCCTTCTGACTTCTTCTTGTTTCCGCGCTTAAAATCAGCGCTGAAAGGAAAATGCTTCGACTCGATCGAGGACATCCAAGCAAATGTCAAGGCAGCCCTTGCAGCCATCCCGGAATAGGCCTACGTGGACGCCTTCGAGTCATGGAAAAGCCACCTACAAAAGTGTATTGATGCAGGAGATGCCTATTTTGAAGACTATTAATTAGTTGTACCGATTTGCTCAATAAATTTGTCTTTTTGAAAAAAGGCTCATTACTTTTGAATCCTTCCCTGTATGTCACCAATGCCATCAGTAAGGTTGTGAAGGTCTTGAGAGAGCTCTGTGCTTTTTCCCATCATGAGATGCTTCTTGTGTGACACCCTGGTAATGACAGGCCATCAATTAGGACTAAAGACAAACTGGTGAGGAAGGCAGGCTCTATTGTTGGCATGGAGCTGGACAGTTTAACATCTGTGGCAGAGCGAAGGGCGCTCAGCAGGATCCTATCAATTATGGAGAATCCACTGCATCCACTAAATAATGTCATCTCCAGACAGAAGAGCAGCTTCAGCGACAGACTGCTGTCACTGTCCTGCTCCACAGACAGATTGAGGAGATCGTTCCTCCCCCAAACTATGCGACTCTTTAATTCCACCGGGGGGGTAAACATTAATATTTAAAATTATACATAATTATTGTCTGTTTTTTTTTTTTCACCTGTATTATTATCATTCTTTAATTTAATATTATTTATTGTATCAGTATGCTGCTGCTGAAGAATGTGAATTTCCCATCGGGATTAATAAAGTATCTATCTATCTATCTATCTATCTATCTATCTATCTATCTATCTATCTATCTATCTATCTATCTATCTATCTATCTATCTATCTATCTATCTATCTATCTATCTATCTATCTATCTATCTAAAGCAGCTGATGTTCAGTAGCACTGACGGGGGGCTATCAGGATTGACAGACGTCAGCTGCTTTCTTGGCTTTCCAAGCCTTTTTGCATCTCCTTTTCTTCTCCCTGTGCCATTCCACTTTATTACACATAACTTATGGACTTATTTGCTTTGATTTCTTTGTATGTGTGGATTACTTGGGTTGTTAGCGACTTCTGGTAAGAATTTCATGTCAATAACCCCATTAGAAATATATTTACTGTGAAACACGTCAACGCATTCAACATTAATTTTCCCCGCTGTATGTGTTGTAGGTCCAAGTCTTTAGAGTCCTGGTGCTTCCTGTCTTGCTGTATGGTTGTGAGACATGGACGCTATCCAGTGACCTGACACGAAGACTGGACTCCTTTGGTACTGTGTCTCTCTGGAAAATCCTTGGGTACCGTTGGTTTGACTTTGTGTTGCTCATGGAGTCCCGAATGAGGCACATGACCTGCATGGCACTACGGCCATGTGGCTCATTCCCCAAGGGTGATCCGGCTCGTAAGATCCTCATTGTTGGGGACCGAGTGGCTGGACCAGGCCAAGAGGTCGCCCATGTAACACCTGGCTGCGGCAGATAGAGGGTCATTTCTGGAGGGTGGGAATGGACTGCGAGCTGTTTCAACGTGTAGTGGGTGTATCAACACGCTGTACCAGTGCATGCTCCCCAACTTGACTTGATGTGCCATTCGAGGTGCATTCACATGCACATATTTACAAGGTGATTGTGATTTTTAAACGGTAAATTGCACAGCAATGTGCCTAAGTTTTATAAATTGGATTTATTTTTTGGGGTACACCTTTTCCTATCTTATTGGTGTGCACATATTTTCACATTCGAATCCACACAGATTTATTAATAAGTCCCCTTTTATCTTGGAGCTGGGAGTACCAAAAATCAACTAGCACAGCTCCCAGGAACCTCAAAAGGGTTGCTCTACGACACTACAACTCCCAGCATGCCCTGTCGGTGTCCATTAGTGTATACGACTCCAGGGGTGCTGCTACCTAGCAGTCTGGTGGAGCATGTAGCTTGAACAATTCAGCTCCCACTATCCTTCCTTCAAGCTGGCCTCCCAGCCAGGTAATGTGTAATCCTGCTGGGTAATCAGCGTACCCACTCTTTAGAGGGCATCCTATGCCTAGATCCTTGTGTATGCAGGGAGACTCCTGCCTCTTTATGCCTGTTTTCTAGCTGGGTCTCCCAGCCAGGTGTGGGAAGGGAGTCCATTCTGAGCTGGTCATCCATTACACCAAACATCAAGAGGTGTCAAATGGTACATCATATGTGGGGGGTTCCTCATACGGGTGAGTCGGGAGGTGCCAAACAAAAGAAAAACATAAAAATAAAAACTCCTTTGGTAGGAATTCTTAATATCGCAAAACACATGTTTAGGATGTTATGAGCATTATGACAGGAATCTGATAATTGGATTGTATGACACCAGTATTTTGAAGTTTGGTTTATAAATGGTTTTGATTTTGTCTGCTGTTGTTCAAATTGGGTCTCATTCAAGCCCACTGTATCAGGAACTTTGTTCTACCGATTCTCCATAAAGGCTTCACACACTAAAGATTCTCATCCAGCACTACAAAAGACGCTGGGTGAGTAGCAGATGCAGAAATGATCATTTTTGGGTAGACTATTTAAAAATCAGAATAAATAATATTGTTTGAGTCCCCTCATCAAATGCTTTAATTGCTTACAGTCATGAAATCAAAAATATCTGAACGTCTCCAGCGTGCCTTTAGGGTGGTCTGTCTGATTCACAAAGGTCCAAGAAAGACTCCAGTTGGGAGGCCGTCAGTGCAGGTTTTCATTCCAGCCACTTTCTCATTTGGGAACCGCTGCTAATTGAGCCAATTTCTTTTCTGTTACTTTAAGTGACTTTCTTTTTAAGATTTTAAATTCTTTTATCTCCTTCTTTGTCAGCTAACTCCGGGGTCTCAGCTTCGGGGGGGGCACTATTCCTACTTCAGCCAGTCAGCCATTACCCAACCCATTATATCCTAACACAGGGTCATGGGGGTCTGCAGGAGCCAATCCCAGCCAGCACAAGGCAGGAACAAATTCCAGGGCAGGGCGCCAGCCCACTGCAGGGCATTTATACTTCAGCCAATTTATTAATTAGAATAACGTACAATATTTAATTCAATGGCTTGCTGAAGGTCTTACTTTACCACCTGTCACAAAATGACCATAAGACATGGAAATGGTTTGGGGCAGCCACCTGTATAATTTTTATCCCAGTTACAAAACTGTGTCAAAGGAACAGACATGTTAACACAACTTAGTCCAAAACAGAACTGATTAACTGGAAGCAAGATGGTGGCTTTAAAGGCCAGTAGAGGAAGTGATGTCATCAGGACCAGAACAGGAAGTGACATCATTGGCTGCCCCAGAGCCGGGCGGGATTTCCCTAGAATGGTCTGTAAGAGACCGAGAGGGAGAATTAGTGCACTTCGCCACCCCCTGGTCCGGTCGTGGAATTACATGTACTCCTAAAGTTGTCTCCTAAAGACGCGTGTGTGATACACCCATGGAGGTGATTTTCTTTTATTTCCCATCCCAAGACCACCATGAAAATGTTTTGTGGACCAGGGCGGGTCCGTGTTTCTCAGGTTTTTCTCTGTTTTCTTTTGAAATATTCTTTTAATATGGAGATGATGGGTACATTAGGTGCAAATTAGAAGAAGTCAGCTGGTCATCTGCTGCTCACTTTGCACCTCATAATTACTTGGCTTACCTTTTGTAACAAATTCACTATATAAACGCCTGACCTGACACAGATTGACACGGAGAGGCACGTATAAAATAAATAAACTTTTATTGTTCTTCACCTGTGGGGTACGTCTTCCCTGTAATCCCCACAGTCCCAAGTGTACAAATAAAGCACTAAAACACACCACACTCCTCTCTTTCGGGACCACCACTCCTCCTCTAAGCTTTGTCCTCCTCCCACCCGACTCTGGCCATTGAGTGGTGGCTGCTGGGCCCTTTTATAGTCCACCCAGGTGGTTGATCACTGACTTCCGGCTGCAGTTCTGGGTGTGGCATATACGCTGCCCATACAGGCTCAGGAGTCCCAGCTGCAGCACCCCCTGGCGGCGCCTGTGGGACCCAACAGGGCTGCACCCAAATCCAATTCCCATGGAGCCCTGCGGGAAACTAAGGCACCACTCCAACCCAGGGGGTCGGCCATCTACCGTCCAGGGGGAGGTATTGCATCGTACAGGGCTGCTCCCCCTGAATATAGAGTGAAGGGGCGTCCCGGCCATCTGCCACACTGGTTAAGGAGAAAAGAAACCAAAAAAGCAAGTCAAGTAAAGTCAAATTTGATTACTTGATTACTAATTGAGAAAAAGTTTTTGTAATGTAAATCTACAGCCACCGTGACCCTCTGAGTTTGATAACCCCGCACTACAGCAGGAAACACTTTACCGAAGCCTCCATTCTAGTCCTGTTGTCACCTGCTGGGCCACATTTACACTGTGAAGTTCACTTGACCTCCGTTCACTTTTTAGCACATCTGTGCTGACATATCCAGCCTGGCTTCTGTCCCTTAAAACAGACACACCGACTACAATCCCGAAATCCGAACTGAGATCTTTATTTGGGTGTGCATCACAACTTTGATTTCACTCCAGTTTTGATGAAGCCAACTGTGCCTGGACACTCAGACTGAGTTTCTGACTCCAAATTCAGTTTTGATTTCGTCATTCTCTGTGCGGTGTAAGTGACATTAACACATAAACAGTGATGGGGGTCAGGATTAGGGTTAGGGTTATCAGTCAGGAAAGCAGAGGGCAAAACAGGACTTGAGGAAGTACCTGCTGTTACGACCAAGATGTGCCACCAATGATCCTACCTACAGTGGTGGCCAAAGGTTTTGAGAACGACACAAGTATTGCGTTTGCTGCTTCAGTGTTTTTTGATCTTTTGGTCAGATGTTTCGCTGGTAAACTGAAGTAGAATTACAAGCAGTGCAGAAGTTTCAAAGGTTTTTATTGACAATGACATGATGTTTATGCAGAGAGTCGATATTTTCTAGTGTTGGCCCTTCTTTCTTTTTCAAGACCCCTGCAATTAACCCTGGCAGGCTGTCTGGCAATCAACTTCTGGGCCAAATCCTGACTGATGGCGGCCTATTCTTGCATAAGCAATACTTGGAATTTGTCAGAATTGGAGGGATTTTGTCTGTCCACCTGCCTCTTGACCACAAGTTCTCAATGGGATTAAAGGTCTGGGAAGTCTCCTGGCCATGGAACCCAAATTTCGATGTTTTGTTCCCTGAGCTACTTAGTTATCACTTTTGCTTTATGGCCCTAGTGCTCCATCATGCTGGAGAAGGCATTGTTGTTCACCAAACCGTTCTTGGATGGTTGGCAGAAGTTGCTCTTGGAGGAGGTTTTGGTCCCATTCTTTATTCGTGGCCGTGTTCTTAGGCCAAATTGGGAGTGAGCCCACTGCCTCGGCTGACATGAATGGTCTCAGGATGCTTTACTGTTGGCAGAACAGTTTGGTGATCAACATGATGGAGCACAGGGCCATAAGGCAAAGTGAGAACTAAGTGGCTTGGGGAACAAAACATCAAAATTTGGAGTACATGGCCAGGAGACTCCATCCATCCAGCCATCCATTTTCCAACCCGCTGAATCCGAACACAGGGTCACGGGGGTCTGCTGGAGCCAAGCCCAGCCAACACAGGGCACAAGGCAGGAACCAATCCCGGGCAGGGTGCCAACCCACCGCAGGACACACACAAACACACCCACACACCAAGCACACACTAGGGCCAATTGAGAATCGCCAATCCACCTAACCTGCATGTCTTTGGACTGTGGGAGGAAACCGGAGCGCCCGGAGGAAACCCACGCAGACACGGGGAGAACATGCAAACTCCACGCAGGGAGTACTCGGGAAGTGAACCCGGGTCCCCAGCTCTCCCAACTGCGAGGCAGCAGCGCTACCCACTGCGCCACCGTGCCGCCCGCCAGGAGACTCCCCAGACCTTTAATCCCATTAAGAACTTGTGGTCAATCCTCCAAAGGCAAACACCCACCAATTCTGACAAACTCCAAGCATTGATTCTGCAAGAATGGGGGGCTGCCATCAGTCAGGATTGGGCCCAGAAGTTGATTGACAGACAGCATGCCAGGTCGAATTGCAGAGGTCTTGAAAAAGAAAGAAGGGCCAACACTGCCAACATGGACTCTGCGCCACATAAACTTCATGTCATTGTCAATAAAAGCCTTTGAAACTTCTGAACGGCTTGTAATTCTACTTCAGTCTACCAGAGAAACATCTGACACAAAGATCTAAAAACACAGAAGCAGCAAACCAACACTTCGGTCATTCTCAAAACTTTTTGCCATGACTGTATTGGGCCAATGAAACGTTTCAAGGGCAAAAAGACGATTCTCTCCCACTTGCCTATTACTGCACAGTTAACATTGAAAGCTTTGGCGATATTGGAATTAACTTAATATCACACCGGGGGGGCACAATGGCAGTGGTAGCAATGATACCTTGCAGCAAGGAGATAAAAGGTTTCCTGCTGCAGTTTGCATGCTTTGGTTGTGTCTATGGGGGTTTCCTCCCACAGTCCAGAGACATGCAGGTTAGGTGGACTGGTGATGCTAAGTTGGTCTCTGAGTCAACCCACGGATGGCTGCAGGACCAGACAATATTCCTGGCAGAGTACTAAGGGAATATGCATACCAGCAGGCAGATGTTTTTATGGACATCTTCAACATCTCCCTGAGCACCGCCATCGTCCCAACCTGCTTCAAAACCACCACCATAGTTCCCGTGCCAAAAAAGTAGCAAGTGTCCAACCTCAATGACTACCGTCCCGTTGCACTCACATCCATCATTATGAAGTGCTTCGAGAAGCTTGTCCTGAGACACATCAAAACCCAGTTGCCTCCCTCACTGGATCCCCTGCAGTTTGCTTACAGCCGGAACCGTTCAACAGATGATGCAATAGCCACCACTCTCCATCTGGCTCTCGCTCATCTGGACAATAAGGACACATACGTTCGAATGCTGTTTATTGACTTCAGCTCAGCATTCAACACGATAATTCCTCAGCAGCCGACGGAAAAGCTGAGTCTGCTGGGACTGAACACCTACCTCTGTAACTGGATTCTGGACTTCCTGACTGAGAGACCTCAGTCAGTCAGAATTAGAAACAACATCTCCAGAAGCACCACACTGAGCACTGGAGTCCCTTAAGGCTGTGTGCTCAGTCTATTACTGTTCACACTACTGACTCCTGACTGTGCAGCAAGCACAGCTCTAATCACATCACAAAATTTGCCAATGACACGACTGTGGTGGGT
Source organism: Erpetoichthys calabaricus (assembly GCF_900747795.2). Classification (NCBI taxonomy): domain Eukaryota; kingdom Metazoa; phylum Chordata; class Cladistia; order Polypteriformes; family Polypteridae; genus Erpetoichthys; species Erpetoichthys calabaricus. The sequence continues at coordinate 4,114,344 of NC_041401.2, read as the reverse complement.
CTCATCAGCAACAACAATGAGTCAGCATACAGAGAGGAGGTGCAGCGGTTAACGGACTGGTGTAAAAAGCCAGTAACCTGTCTCTGAATGTAGACAAGAACAAAGTTGATTTTAGGAAGACTAAGAGTGACCATCTGCCACTGGACATTGACGGCTCAACTGTGGAGGTCGTCAATAGCACCAAATTCCTGGGTGTCCACCTGGCAGAGAACCTCACCTGGTCCCACAACACCAGCTCTTTAGCCAAGAGAGCCCAGCAGCAGCTCTACTTCCTGCGTAGGCTGAGGAGAGCCCATCTTCCACCAGCTACTCTAACAACATTCTACAGAGGAACCATAGAGAGCATCCTGAGCAACTGCATCACTGTCTGGTTTGGAAATTGCACCGTCAGGGATCACAAAGCCCTGCAACAGATAGTGAAGACAGCTGAGAAGATCAACGGTGTCTCTCTTCCCTCCATCATGGACATTTACACCAACAGCATTGTGAATGACCCAACACACCTTTCACATTCACTCTTTACACTCCTGCCATTGGGAAAAAGGTACCGAAGCATTCGGGCCCTCACCTCCAGAATGTGGAACAGTTTCTTCCCCCAAGTAGTCAGACTCCTGAACACTCATAGACCGGACTGATATCTGATATCTGTGTTCTGTTCTGCAGTGTTGCACATGTCTGCACATTTGACTCACATGCAACTTGTTATATATTATGTGTCTTTATGATAGATAGATAGATATGAAAGGCACCATATAATAGATAGATAGATAGATAGATAGATAGATAGATAGATAGATAGATAGATAGATAGATAGATAGATAGATAGATAGATAGATACTTTATTAATCCCAAGGGGAAACTCACACACTCCAGCAGCAGCATACTGATAAAGAACAATATTAAATTAAAGAGTGATAACAATGCAGGTATAACAGACAATAACTTTGTATAATGTTAATGTTTACCCCCCAGGGTGGAATTGAAGTGTCGTATAGTGTGATGGAGGAACGATCTCCTCAGTGTGTCAGTGGAGCAGGACGGTGACAGCAGTCTGTCGCTGAAGCTGCTCCTCTGTCTGGAGATGATCCTGTTCAGTGGATGCAGTGGATTCTCCATGATTGACAGGAGTCTGCTCAGCGCCCGTCGCTCCACCACAGATGTCAAACTGTCCAGCTCTGTGCCTACAATAGAGCCTGCCTTCCTCACCAGTTTGTCCAGGCGTGAGGCGTCCCTCTTCTTTATGCTGCCTCCCCAGCACACCACTGTGTAGAAGAGGGCGCTTGCCACAACCATCTGATAGAACATCTGCAGCATCTTATTGCAGATGTTGAAGGACACCAGCCTTCTAAGGAAGTATAGTCGGCTCTGTCCTCTCTTACACAGAGCATCAGTATTGGCAGTCCAGTCCAGTTTATCATGCAGCTGCACTCCCAGGTATTTATAGGTCTGCACCCTCTGCACACAGTCACCTCTGATGATCATGGGGTCCATGAGGGGCCTGGGCCTCCTAAAATCCACCACCAGCTCTTTGGTTTTGCTGGTGTTCAGGTGTAGGTGGTTTGAGTCACACCATTTAACAAAGTCCTTGATGAGGTTCCTATACTCCTCCTCCTGCCCACTCCTGATGCAGCCCACAATAGCAGTGTTGTCAGCAAATTTTTGCACGTGTCGTGGATTCTTTGTTGTCCTGTGTTTTATGGAGCACCATGGTCCTGGAGGAACATTGTTTCATTTCACTGTATGCTGTACTATTGTATATGGAAGAAATTACAATAAATACTCTTGACTTGACTTGGTGTGTGTGTGCGTGCGTGTGTGTGTGTGTGTGTGTGTTCACCCTGTGATGGGCTGGTACCCTATCCCAGTGTTGTTCCTACATTGAACCCTATTATTGGTGGGATACTCTCCAGCTTCTCTGCTGCCCTGCTCTAGATAAGTGGGTTTAGAAAATGGATGGCTGATGCCACACGTCTCAGTTTTGACTTGTGTGTCCCCATCTGTCATTTCATTGTAAACTTCTTTGTCAGCTTTTCTCATTTTAATATGGGATGGTTATTTTTGACTAGACTTCTGCACACTCTGCGATCGTCACATTCGTTCCCATTTAATTCTTTCTTCCTCAGATCTTATGCAATTCTTCCACTTCTGCTTTGGTCGCCCCCTTCTTCTCCTTCCCTCAACATCCAATCTCATCCCCCTCTTGCCTGCCAGTTGTCATCTCTTTTCATATCAGGCCATGGCGTGTCACCTATGCACTCATTGGAATCTAAAGTTTAGATCTAACAAAGGAAATCAGAGCTACTGTATATTTTTAGTCCTGCCATATGAACTTACTTATGAGTCTTACTCACTTTGGGTGTCTCCTGAGAGTCCAAGTGTTTCTGGAATTCCTTTCATTCACATTTCACTGTTATTGTTCACGTTAAGAATCTCATGGGTTTTACTCTGAGCTCTCCAGGACTGCCCTTTACTTTGGTATGTGCTAAACAATTACTTTTTTACTAATATTACAGAGGGCATCCGGGAGACCAGTGTGGCCACCACTTATGGGTCACAGTCTGAAGATCCCAAACGAGTGACAGCCAAGGCATCAAGTCCAGAAAAAGGTCAAGTGTGCAACACACTGAGATGGTAAGTGAAATGAACAAGTGTGCCTTTACATTTGAACCTCAAAGTGGCATAAAGACGTCAAGGGACCTATCTGTCCTTAGGGTCAGCTCTGGATTGTGAGCACCTTCAACATCTTAGGCTCCTTTCCCCAAGACTGTTGTCGTTCCAAATTTCAGTCCTCCATGGAACTGGGAGTCCCTGCGTAGAGTCAGGACCCTTGAGAGCTGGCATGTTTGCTGGTTAGGCTCAGCGATGGTGATCAGGATGGATGTGTTTAGGTAGGGGTCCTCAGTCACGGTCCTGGGGGGCTGCGGTGGCTGCAGGTTTTCCTTCCATCTAGTTTCCTGATTAGAACTCAGTCCGTGCTGATAATGAAACTTGATATTTGTCTTGTCAGGTGCTTTCACTCATCCAAGAGCCAAATTTGAATTGTACTGTCGAGCAGTGCTCTCAAACTCTGGTCCTGGAGGGCCGCAGTGGCTGCAGGTTTTCATTCTAACCCTTTTCTTAATTAGTGACCTGTTTTTGCTACTAATTAACTTCTTTTGAACTAATTTTAATTGACTTGTTCTTGAAGACTCAGACCGCTCAATTGTTTATTTTTACTTAATTAGCAGCCAAACAATAATGAGATATGAAATGAGCCACAACAACTGGTGTCCATCATACAATATCGGAAAATAAAGAAAGATGAAGGTCTCAGGAATGTTGGTATGCTCAGGTCCACAAAACATTTGTGACAAATAAATTGATTTATTTAACAAATAAATTAATTGATAAATTAATAAAATGATAAATTTGATAGTTCACAATTCTTGCTATGAGGTAAGTGATTTCATTACAGAATTTAGTTATCGCTTCGGAGTAGAAACTATGCATCAGTCTTGTGTCCCGTGTTCTAATGGACCCGTATCTCTGTTCAAACAGTTTGTGTGTCGGGTGACACAAGTCCTTCATGAAGCTGGATGTCTTCCATAGACATTGAGAGGTATAGATGTCTTCCAAGGTAGACAAAGGTGTGTGGGTAATTTTCTCTGCTGTTTTTACGATTCTCTGCAGATCCTTTCTGTCAGCTCCTGAGTTGTTGCTGTCTGTTAGGACCCTCTCAATGGAACTGAGATAGAAAGACACAAGAAGCTTTTCTGACTGATCAGCACTTTTTCAGGTTTCTCATGAAGTAAAGGTGATGTTGTGCTTTTTAACCAGTGACCTTATGTTTACTGACCCTGTGAGATCCTCTGAGATGTACAGTAGGTACCCAAGAAGCTAAAACTAGAGTCTCCCTCCACTCGGTCACTGTTCATATACAGAGGCTGGTGGCCATCCTGCTTCTTCCTGAAATCAAAGATCAGTTCTTGTGTGTTTTTGGTGTTAAGTATCAAGTGATTCTCTATGCACCAATCCGTCAGTCTACATGCTTTCTCCCTTCTCTCCATTAGTGATCAACCCAATATTGTTATATCGTCTGCAAATTTAATAATGGCATTTGTGTTGTCGGCTGGCATGCAGTCATATGAATACAGAGAGTAAAGGAAAGGGTCCAACAAACACAACGCCTTCTGGTGCTACCTGTGCTGAGTGACAGAGTCGGGGAGCAGTGGCGGCACATCCTGACTGACTGTGGACGCTTTATTAAAAAGTCAGTCAGTCAGTCATTATCCAACCCGCTATATCCTAACACAGGGTCACAGGAGTCTGCTGGAGCCAATCCCAGCCAACGCAGGGCACAAGGTAGGAACAAACCCCGGGCAGGGTGCCAGCCCACCGCAGGGCACACACTAGGGACAATTTAAGATCGCCAATGCACCTAACCTGCATATCTTTGGAGTGTGGGAGGAAACCCACACAGACACGGGAAGAACATGCAAACTCCACGAACCCAGACGGGTCTCCTTACTGCAGCGCTACCACTGCGCCATTGTAAAACCTTATTAAAAAGTTCTGTATCCAAAGGCAGGTTTTATGCTGGATGCCTAGGTCAGACATTTTGGAAAATTAAAGTCTGCTGGGTATGATGGTATTAAAACCAGAACTGCAATCCACAAACAACAGCCATACATACATTCCTCGATGTTCCAGGTGGAAGGCTGCGGAGATGTCATCATTTATTGACCTGTTGGATCTATATGTGTATTGGTAAGAGTCTAGAGTGGGTGGGAGAGCAGCCTTGATGTACCCGAGGACCAGTCTTTCCACACACTTCATGATTACTGATGTTAATGCTTCTAGTCTGGAATCATTGCGGCAGCCTACTGCAGTCTGCTTTGGAACTGGCACTATGGTGGATGTCTTCTGGCAGGTAGGGACAGTGCACTGTGATAGAGATCAGTCGACGACATTTGTAAACAGCTCTGCTAACTCCGCAGTACAGTCTCGGAGAACCCGTCCTGGGACACCTCCTGGGCCAGCTGCTTTCCGTTCATTGATATTACAGAATGTGTGTATAACATCAGCAGACCGTATAGTGAGTGTATGGTGAGTCCCTGGCAGTTGGTACCTGGAGCTGGAATGGTGGTGGTGGTGACAGTTCCTGGTCTCTCCTCTCCAGTCAGGCTGGGCTCCTGCCTTGTTCCCTTTGCTGCCAGGATACAATACAATTTATTTTTTGTAGAGCCCAAAATCACACAAGAAGTGCCGCAATGGGCTTTAACAGTCCCTGCCTCTTGACAGCCCCCCAGCCTTGACTCTCTAAGAAGACAAGGAAAGACCCTTGTAGGGGAAAAAAATGGAAGAAACCTCGGGAAAGGCAGTTCAAAGAGAGACCCCTTTCCAGGTAGGCTGGGCATGCAGTGGGTGTCAAAAAGAAAGGGGTCAATACAATACAATACACAGAACAGAACAAATCCTCATACATTCATGAAATGAAATATACAAAATTATTACAATGTTTACACCACGTTAGAGTTTAGTAAAATAATTAATAATAAAAGTGGTTCATTTTTTTAAAAATGTACTATGCATGTGTGCAATATTGTTCTAAACCAACTTAGAATAAACATTTAAGCCAATCTACTATTTTTAAACATGTAATTCTATCCTCATTTGTTTAGGAAGACATTAAACAGATCTGACATTCTGCCCCTTCTTTCAGTTTACTCCCTTTATACAATACAATTTATTCTTGTACAGCCCAAAATCACACAAGGGGGGCTGAAATGGACTTTAACAGGCCCTGCCTCTTGACAGCCCCCCCTCAGCCTCGACTCTTAAGAAGACAAGGAAAAACTCCCAAAAAAATCGCTTGTGGGAAAAAAAATATGGAAGAAACCTCGGGAAAGGCAGTTCAAAGTGAGACCCCATTCCAGGTAGGATGGGGGTCAATACAATACAATACAATACACAGAACAGAACAAATCCTCAATACAGTATAAAAATAAAAAATTTTAGAAGTACCGAGCAAAATCTAACAGTAGATGATATCACATAATAAGATTTGGATTTGTTTAGACTCCTGGAGACCTCATCCATCAAGCTGCCTCCCCCATTGGCCATTCCATGGCTGAAACAGTGCTGGGCCAGCCAATCCGATGAAAGGACCCCTCTTTCCCACGAATCCTGCTATCCTCCATCAGGGATGACTTTACCTTAGGCAGGCAAAACAACTTGGCAGGTGGGCCGTGGCACCAAGTGGCACATTTGAGTACCGAGAACAGAAACAGAAGAGGTGAGGGTTAGTAACAAATTCTAACTATCATGTTACTGATGTTTTAGTGCTAATGACTAACAACAGAGATGCAGTCTGTACAGTTAATCAGCAGCTCTAGTCAGGGTGTGCTAAACTGAAGTCGTGAGTCTTTGAAAGCTGAGACCGAAGGGGCATCTCTTATAGTAGCAGGCAGACCACTCCACAGTTTAGGGGTCCTGTAACTAAAAGCTCGACCTCCCACTGTTATTTTATTAACCCTTGGAATCATAAACAGACCGGCATCTTGAGATCTTAATGTGCGCTCAGGTTTGTAAGTTATAATAAATTCAGACAAGTAAGTTGGACCTCGGCCATTTAAGGCTTTATATGTTAAAAGAAGGATTTTGAAATATGCCCTAAACTTAACCGGGAGCCAGTGTAAGGACTTGAGGACTGGGGTTTTGTGTTTGTATTTTCTTGTTCTTGTAATAGTCATTTATCTGTGGAGGTACTCGGAGTTTGTGTTTTTATCACAATTTATGTCATTTGTTCAAGATTTGTTTGTAGTATTATATGTTGTATTTTAGTCTGGATTATTGTCTTTTATTCTATTTAAATGTTTTGTACATCCTGTATTTATCTCTATTTAATGAAGATATTATGCTATATCGGCCCTGTTCTTTCTGAATTTTGGGCATAGGAAGGGTGCTATATAAATAAATTGTGTTTTTATTAGTATTTTTATTTTTTTTCTTTTGATGGCCCATCGTTTATAATAATAAGTGACAAAAACAATACAATACAATACAATACACAGAACAGAACAAATCCTCAATACAGTATAAAAATAAAAAATTTTAGAAGTACGGAGCAGAATTTAACAGTAGATGATATCATATCATAAGATTTTGATTTGTTTAGACTCCTGGAGACCTCATCCATCAAGCTGCCCCCCCCCCCCCCCCCAATTGGCCATTCCATGGCTGAAACAGTGCTGGGCCAGCTAATCCGATGACAGGACCCCTCTTTCCCATGAATCCTGCGATCCTCCATCAGGGATGACTTTACCTTAGGCAGGCAAAACAACTTGGCAGGTGGGCCGTGGCACCAAGTGGCACATTTGAGTACCAAGAACAGAAACAGAGGGTTAGTAACAAATTCTAACTATCATGTTACTGATGTTTTAGTGCTAATGACTAACAACAGAGATGCAGTCTGCACAGTTAATCAGCAGCTCTAGTCAGGGTGTGCTAAACTGAAGTTGTGAGATTTGAAAGCTGAGACTGAAGGGGCATCTCTTATAGTAGCAGGCAGACCTCTCCACAGTTTAGGGGCCCTGTAACTAAAAGCTCAACCTCCCACTGTTATTTTATTAATCCTTGGAATCATAAGCAGACCGGCATCTTGAGATCTTAATGTGCGCTCAGGTTTGTAAGTCATGATAAGTTCAGATAAGTAAGCCGGACCTCGACCATTTAATGCTTTATATGTTAAAAGGAGGATTTTGAAATCTACCCTATGATGAGTTTAGGATCACAAAAGTGCACAAAGTGGGCTGGATGGATGTTTCAGCTTTCACTTGGGATGAGTTGCACATCAGAAGATAAGAGATGTCTGCTGGGCTGATGGGCGCACTCCGCTTTTTGGTTTGTTGAAAGATGGCAGCCTAAAAATCCCCCGACGGAGAGTGATTGGCAGGTCCAGTTGTTCGGTTGGTTTGTCACCGTTTGGGGGGGGGATGGGGGATGGGGACAGGGACCTGATTGCTGTCAATGGATTTGATTCTCCTGGTTTTCTTGCTGTTTACAGGACCTTAATGGTTTAGTGGGCTTAAACCCAAGAGCAACATTTTCACCCAAGGCCTAAGAGGGCCATGTTGTTCTTTTTATAGGTACTCTTAACTTTTACTGCAAGATGTGTCATCAGTGCCAGTGGCAGGGGTGGGGGGGGCTGTCCTGCCAGATTTAGCACAGCCTGCCTTAAGTCAAAGTGACAGGTGTGATGTTGCATAAAGTGGCCCTCTAAGCCCACCAGGCCTGGGCTGTGGACCAATGGCAAGAGCCGACACGGTGATGCTGCCTGCTTGTCAGCAGGCCTGGGGTATATAAAGCGAAACAACTATGTTAGCACTTCTGAGCAGTTCGTGCATTCCCAAGCCTTGCCTCGGGTGTAGGGATTGCAAGGGGAAAAGCAAAACTACACTCCCATGCCGTGTGTAGTTTTGTTTTTATCTTCAGAGGCTCAACTTTTCTCACATTGGATAATCATAAATTCTTTCTGCGCACGAAGAAAACTTTCCAACTCTTGGGCGTAGTCCCACTACTTTTAGGCACTCTTGTGAAAACAGGTAAGCATGCGGTTCTCGGTCTCTCTCTCTCTGTCTACGGGATGGGTGCCTCTTTGACATGCCGGTGAGTTTCAGCGTAGAAATCGGGGAGATGCTGCTTTGAATGGGATTCTCAAGTAGCAGGGCACACACTTTCACAGCGCGCCGTTTGTAGGAAGACTTTAACTATTTATTTATTTTTGCCTTTGCTTGATACTTGTTTGCTTTTCTCTCCAAGGTTACTTTATTGTCTGGCAAATTAAGAAATGCTAAGAATAACTGTGATAGAATGCGTCTGGTATATCAGGGAGGCACTGATGTCTTTTTAAGGGAATCAGTAGTTGGGCTATCAGTTGCAACCTCGGCTTGAAACATATGCCACCTGTCAATCAAACTGGGGGGGGGGGGGGGGGGTGATGGTGGATGGCTTTGCAGGCTATTTTGGGACACTTCCATTTCTGTCACAGAACAGGACCCCCTTCTTCTATGTCAGGGGAGCTGCACTGCCATAAACGATGAGAAATAAAAAATAAGAAAAGCTCAATGCAGCTACACCTTCATTTGATTTATAAACTGTGATAAACTGCAAAGACGTTCATGAAAGGAAACAAGAAAGTCACCTTTACTTGAGTTATAATCAGTCATTGACAAATCATATGAGGACACTTGGGTGCATGTGTCACCCAGCCACACTTAAAGTCAATAAAAATAAACACCAATGATGGCCATTACTGTAATATTTAATAATGACTCAAGGGTGAGATATTTTTAATACAAGTGACTTTACTGATAAGTCAAAACTCCTGCCATTACTCTGAAGGATAAAGAACTACTACTGTAATATTAATGAGTGTGAATGACAGCCATTACTGCAATATTTAACAATGATACCTTAGACCAGAGATATGTTTAATACAAGTGACATTAATTATAACTCTACATCCTTGGAGTTTGACTGCTATAATAAGAGCTGAAGAATAAGCACTACTAGTGTAAAATTAATGAGTTTTCATGAAAGGAAGAAATGTGAAAGGAGCAATACAAAAAGAAAGAGAGCTCACTTCACGGAGCTCGCCGTACTGTAATCATCATATACGGCACATTCTGACCACCATGCAAGATGAATGGACGCAGCTGGTCTATGTACGGACACTTTCACAAAGGCTTCAGCCTTTCTATATTTAGAGCTGTCCAGTTTGATACCATAGACAGAGAGAACATGGAACAGTTATAAAGATACAGCAATTATTAGACATGTCTCCAACAGGCCAGTCATGTTAAACAGATAAGTATGAAAGGCACCATATGATAGATAGATAGATAGATAGATAGATAGATAGATAGATAGATAGATAGATAGATAGATAGATAGATAGATAGATAGATAGATAGATAATGAAAGGCACTATATGATAGATAGATAGATAGATAGATAGATAGATAGATAGATAGATAGATAGATAGATAGATAGATAGATAGATAGATAGATAGATAGATAGATAGATAGATAGATGTGAAAGGCTCATTGGGATTAATAAAGTATCTATCTATCTATATAATAGATAGATAGATAGATAGATGTGAAAGGCTCTATATAGATAGATAGATAGATAGATAGATAGATAGATAGATAGATAGATAGATAGATAGATAGATAGATAGATAGATAGATAGATGTGAAAGGCTCTATATAGATAGATAGATAGATAGATAGATAGATAGATAGATAGATAGATAGATAGATAGATAGATGTGAAAGGCTCATTGGGATTAATAAAGTATCTATCTATCTATATAATAGATAGATAGATAGATAGATGTGAAAGGCTCTATATAGATAGATAGATAGATAGATAGATAGATAGATAGATAGATAGATAGATAGATAGATAGATAGATAGATAGATGTGAAAGGCTCTATATAGATAGATAGATAGATAGATAGATAGATAGATAGATAGATAGATAGATAGATAGATAGATAGATAGATAGATAGATAGATAGATAGATAGATGTGAAAGGCTCATTGGGATTAATAAAGTATCTATCTATCTATATAATAGATAGATAGATAGACAGATAGATAGATAGATAGATAGATAGATAGATAGATAGATAGATAGATAGATAGATAGATAGATAGATAGATAGATAGATGTGAAAGGCTCTATATAGATAGATAGATAGATAGATAGATAGATAGATAGATAGATAGATAGATAGATAGATAGGGCAGTACATGAAATACAGTAAATCAAATACAAACAACAAACATACACATTTCTATTTTTTTTAGTAAAATACATCCACAGCAACTTAAGTGTATTTCACATAAATATGAGAGGAATTACTCAATAAACATGAGTAGATAGGTAAATGGGCTTGTACTTTGGTAGCAATCTTTTAGAAGACTGATATTCATTAGATGTGAAAAGTGCTTGGTGCAATACAATAGATGCATGGTACATTTTCAGACTCCAGAGGAAAGATCACCAAATAATAATAATAATAATAATAAATTTATTTTATTTGTAAGGCAGTTTACATTTGTAGTTAACCTCAAAGTGCTACATAAAAAAATTTAAACAAAGACAAAACAAGATAAAACAATAATTAGAAGCAATTTTGTTAATATGTTTTCCTAAATAAAAGTCTTTTAACTGTTTTTTAAAACAGCCCACAATCTGCTGTGTTCTCAGGCTCTCTGGTAGGGCATTCCAGAGCCGTGGAGCAGCGACTGTAAAGGCTCGGTCACCCATTGTATGAAGTTTGGTCACAGGGGGTCAAGTTTTGGTCATATTATTTATACAATAAATTATAATACAATTGTAATATAAAATAAAACCATTGAATATTAAAAAAACACTATACAGTACTAGGCAAATGTAAAAAGCAGAAATCAAGATGATTTTGCTACTAGCCTCTCAAAAATTTTATTACTAACATTATTAAAACTGGGCAGAGACAGAAATAGGCAGAATGTCTGTATGAGATTCTAACAAGCATTAGGTATACAGACAGACACCAAAGGCACTCTATATGATAGGATGAGAGAAAATACACTACATAGGGCAGAGAACTAGATATGAAAGACATTACATGATAGATAGATAGATAGATAGATAGATAGATAGATAGATAGATAGATAGATAGATAGATAGATAGATAGATAGATAGATAGATAGATAGATAGATAGATAGATAGATAGATAGATAGAAAGGCACTATACAGTATATAGATAGATAGAATGGAAAGGCACTATATTCTAGTTAGACAGACAGATAGATAGAGATAAGAGGGTTAGGGCTTCAGTTAGAGAAAATATGAGAGGAATTATTTTTAAATAACAGGTAAATAGATAAATCAAACCAGTATTTTGGTAGCAATCTTTTGTAAGACTGAGATTCAACAGGCACATTATAGACTGATAAACAGATGTGAAAAGTGATAAGTGCAATGGAACTTAATTGAGATCACTAAATATAATTATACAATAAATTATAATATGAATATAAAAAATGCTATACAGCTAAAGGCAGAATGCAAAATAAAAATGAGATAAATAGGAACTTTGGTAGAAGCCTCTGCAAAGTTTTGTTAAGTTATGAAAACTAGGTAGAGAAATAAATCAGTAGAATGTCTGTATGAGAGTCTAACAAGCAATATATATATATATATATATTTATATATATATATATATATATATATATATATATATATATATATATATATATATACAGTAGATAGGATAGGTACTACATAAAACAGAGAGATAGACATGAAAAACACTATATGATAGATAGATAGATAGATAGATAGATAGATAGATAGATAGATAGATAGATAGATAGATAGATAGATAGATAAAATATTCTGAAATAAATACAAACTACATACATATACAGTTCAAATTTATTTTGTTACAACAAGACACCAACAAAAATGTGTTGATTGTATTTCAGGCACTGTTAATGTTTAACATGTGAGTCCAGAGGACTATTCCAACTCCCTGTGTCCTGTCAGGGTCTCAGTTGCCCCAAACAATTCCTCCCTCCCTCCGTCCCGACTCGAAGCGTGTTACATGCCTTCCTGTGACCCACTGAGTGTCCTGCCCTTCTTTCACCCCCAATTACCGTCTGTTCCTGTTCTGCTGATGAGGTGACATTTATGTGCTGTAAATCCTGACGACTGTGTGAGGTGACACATTTTCAGGAATGTCCTGCCCTTCTATATATGGAGAGGTCCACTCCAGCTGCTCAATTTCTGTCTTGTGTGTTCTTATTGCTCTGTGAAACTAAAGAGCTTCAAGCAGATTCCACGATGAATTGATGGAAATTTCCACTGGTTTTACATCAGATTTCCAATCATTCTATTTCTCATTTTGGGTGATTCTAACATATACACAATCTGGCTTATTTTAGTAACTTTTATGTTAATTATAAAACTGTTTGCACATGCACATATTGAATTTATGTTACTTAGTGAACAAGAAACCTCTCCTAATGGCACGGACCATTCCACCCAAATGAAGCCATGGTATTTCTTACTCAGGTTGCTGACCTCCAAATATAAGGCTCATTGCGGCAAATTAAAGCTAATGGGTAACCCCTGATGGATTCCAACCCAACAATAAAGTGTATTAATGATGTTAAGAACATTGAAGCTGCCCCAGATGACGTGTCCGTGTCAAGCGCAGGTCTGCCAGATCACAAATGTCTCAGTGTCTTCTTTAGAATACCCCATCACTGCATTAGAGAATCAGATCTCTTCATATGGATTTGTATCCTCACATTAGACTCACTGAATTTCTCTTTCTTCTTTCTAGGGTGCCTACAGCCATGTCAACACAAGCGCCCACGTTTATACAGCCGCTGCAAAGTGTTGTGGCACTGGAGGGTAGTGCCGCAACATTTGAGGCTCAAGTTAGTGGTAAGTCAGCACTCTCAAAGCGCCTGCAGCCCCCCATGCACCTTTCTGTAGTGCCAGGTCAGCTGTTCACAAATTTCCCAAAAAGAAAACACAGCTGGCACACACAGAAGCCATAAAGGACACTTGGCCAGCGGAGTCTTGCTTCATTAGGATTGCCATTAAAGTAAACATCTCCAGTGATGGCAGGGGATTAGGGGGAAAGCGAAGAACCCGTGATTCAGTTTCATGTTTACTAACCAAAGCCAAAAAGAGGAATTTATTGCCACAGTCAGGAACACAACATGGTAATCTTCTTGGGTGATCACTGCTAAACAAATCACTGTATTCATCCATCCATCCATCCATTATCCAACCTGCTATATCCTAACACAGGGTCACGGGGGGTTCTGCTGGAGCCAATCCCAGCCAGCACAGGGCACAAGGCAGGAACAAATCCCGGGCAGGGTGCCAGCCCACTGCAGGGCACACACACACAAACAGCACAATTTTAGGATCACCAATGCACCTAACCTGCATGTCTTTGGACTGCGGAAGGAAACCCACGTAGACACGGGGAGAACATGCAGACTCCACGCAGGGAGGACCTGGGAAGTGAACCCAGGTCTCCTCACTGCGAAAGAGCAGCACTACCACTGTGCCACCGTGCCGCCCTCACTGTATTCAGTGAATTCTAATTTAACATTTATACAGAAGTGATGGCACTGGCAGTAATAATAAAAATACAATTGGTACAAAAGCTTATTTCATTTTATAGAAATATAAACTGTGACAGTGGATACCGATGATGGCCTGGTCACCGTCTGAGAGGCCTTTGCATGTTCTCTGATATTCACATTGGTTTTCCTGACACATCTCACAGGCATGCCAGTTACGTTCACTGGTGACTCTAAACTGGCCTTGTGTAGGATGTGTGCATGACTGTGCCCTTCAGTGGATGGGCATCCTGCCAAGAACAGCTCTGGCACCCCAATCCTCAAACTGTCTTACAAGAGTCTGATAAGAGATGAATGGCGCTTCATACATGGATATTATGGCACATAACTCTTGAATCTTATTTTCTCTTAAATGTCATATTAACAAGATCTGCGCTTACTTGATTGATTGTAGTTGAGATGAGGTCCATCCTTAAACGTTGCTCCTCAGGCTTTGAGCTCAAAAGGACACACAAAAGATGTATAAAAGACAGAGCAGGGGTGCAAAGAGCTGCCTGGGGTGGAATAAAGTGCAGATATGGTCATCAAATTAATACCCCAGGAGAAAATTGTGGGCCCCCCCAAATCAAAATTTTACTGACAAAGCCCTCAGTGGAGAGCAACTTTGCATAACTGTGTGAAGTCCCCTCCTAATAAAGCACAGGTGTGCCCACTAACTATGATTGTCCAGAGGGGAAAGTTTGGAACGAGCCACAGCCTGTGGTCCACCGCCGTACAGATGGTGAATCTGTGTAAAATGTATCAGAGACACGTTCAGCGGTGTGTATCTGCCTAAAGGACTGACACACATTCAGCTTTATTGAACAGTCTGCTAAATTGAAACAATGTTCTTCAGAAAATGAACTACAGAAAAAGAAATACGATCAGTTGAAAGGGCTGCGTTAGCTGCAGCTTTACCATTTCAGCAGGCTGTTAAATATCCACTCTCTAGGAGTCTTGGCTTTTAATAAAGTTCACCAAAAGCTTTGTCTCCAGCTCAGCTCTCATGCACTTCACCACATTCATCTAATGCCTTAAGCTGGTGTGACTGTACACGTTCATTCACACCTTCATGTTTCAGAGTCTCACAAAAGGTCAGATATCAACCATGGAAGGTGGCTTCAGCTTTTACTTGCATCTGTCTGACAATCCTCTCCTTCTTTTCCAGGTTCCCCAGTTCCTGAGGTGAGCTGGTTTCGTGATGGCCAGGTTCTTTCCACTGCCGTTCTTCCCGGCATACAGATCTCATTCAGCGAAGGCCGCGCTCGATTGACGATCCCTGCTGTGAAAGCCGCGCACAGTGGAAGATTTTCCGTACGAGCCACCAATGGAGCTGGACAAGCCACTAGCACTGCTGAACTGCTTGTGACTGGTAAGCCTCCCAATTCATCCAAAACGTGAATTCTTTAACAGGTTGACTGCCAACCATGACAATTTTCTGTTCCATGCGCAAAGTATGACTCAAATACATATTTTTTAGAGAAAATAAATAATGTGTTTAATTTATATATTAAAATTACACCTAAAATGACACCCAGGCGGCACGGTGGTGCAGTGGGTAGCGCTGCTGCCTCGCAGTAAGGAGACCTGGGTTCGCTTCCCAGAGCGAGTTTGCATGTTCTCCCCATGTCTGTGTGGGTTTCCTCCGGGTGCTCCGGTTTCCTCCCATGGTCCAAAGACATGCAGCTTAGGTGCATTGGCAATTCTACATTGTCCCTAGTGCATGCTTGGTGTGTGTGTGTGCCCTGCGGTGGGCTGGCGTCCTGCCCGGGGTTTGTTTCCTGCCTTGCACCCTGTGTTGGCTGTGATTGGCTCCAGCAGACCCCCGTGACCCTGTAGTTAGGGTATAGCGGGTTGGATAATGGATGGATGGATGAAAATGACACCCTGATTTTACAAAGACGTCAGGAACAAGTCTGTTTGTAGTGACTGGCATTGTACATGTTAAATCAAATCCACAAAATGGCCGCTATGATTCCCTCTGTCTGTTTCCTTTGATATTCCAATATTGGTATGCTCTGCAGTACCACTGTGTAGTCATCCTAAAATGACCGTGTGAAGCAAATTTCACAATTGTGTTTGTGTTGTGGATAGGTAAACAGTGATGAGTAGAAGTGGTTATGAGCGCTTATGAGTAGTCGCTTATGTGAATTTATTATGTGACTCTATCTGTCTAATCCTGCCAACTACGCTATCTATCTATCTATCTATCTATCTATCTATCTATCTATCTATCTATCTATCTATCTATTCTATCTATCTATCTATCTATCTATCTATCTATCTATCTATTATATAGTGTCTTTCCTCTATCTATCTATCTATCTATCTATCTATCTATCTATCTATCTATCTATCTATCTATCTATCTATCTATCTATCTATCTATCTATCTATCTATCTATCTATTATATAGTGTCTTTCCTCTATCTATCTATCTATTATATAGTGTCTTTCCTCTATCTATCTATCTATCTATCTATCTATCTATCTATCTATCTATTCTATCTATCTATCTATCTATCTATCTATCTATCTATCTATCTATCTATCTATCTATCTATTATATAGTGCCTTTCCTCTATCTATCTATCTATCTATCTATCTATCTATCTATCTATCTATCTATCTATCTATCTATCTATCTATTATATAGTGCCTTTCCTCTATCTATCTATCTATCTATCTATCTATCTATCTATCTATCTATCTATCTATCTATCTATCTATCTATCTATCTATCTATCTATCTATCTATTATATAGTGCCTTTCCTCTATCTATCTATTATATAGTGCCTTTCCTCTATCTATCTATCTATCTATCTATCTATCTATCTATCTATCTATCTATCTATCTATCTATCTATCTATCTATCTATCTATCTATCTATCTATCTATCTATCTATTATATAGTGCCTTTCCTCTATCTATCTATCTATCTATCTATCTATCTATCTATCTATCTATCTATCTATCTATCTATCTATCTATCTATCTATCTATCTATCTATTATATAGTGCCTTTCATCTATCTATCTATCTATCTATCTATCTATCTATCTATCTATCTATCTATCTATCTATCTATCTATCTATCTATCTATCTATCTATCTATCTATCTATCTATCTAGTCAGCACTCAGCCCACACCCTTGTGTCATATCATTGTTGAGGACTCTAGTGGAAGAAACGCGTGTGCCAGACTTTACATACTGTGGTCTGTTAGAAAGAAAGTTCCAGTTCCAACCACAAACTGGGGTGCTAAGACCCAGGCTGAGGAGTTTAAAGACCAGTTTGTCTGAGACTACCATATTAAAAGCTGAGCTGTAGTTCACAAATGGCATCCTGACGTATGTGTTCTTTTGTTCCAAGTGTGTCAAAGCTTTGTGGCTGGCTAGAGATCTCACATCACCTATGGATCTATTTGATCTGCTTGATTTCTGGTGGAATGTTAACTCGTCTTTTATAGCATTTTGAAATTATTGGGCTGAGAACTATTGGGCGATAGTTGTGCGTAGAGTTTACCGCATACTTTTTAAGTAATAGTACAATGGTGGTTGATTTGAAGCAGATTGCAACGACCGATAGAGATAGATTGGAAATGTGAGTGAAAACATTTGCTGACTTATTAGTACAAGCCTAAGGATGCATCCTGACACTCCCGTCAGGCCAGACTGCTTTGCTGCCATTAAGCCCAGGCAGAGAGCTGCAAACTTGATTCATGTGATTAATGAGCGTCTTTCTGGGATTGTTAACAGTGCTTGTGCAGATGTCAGCTAAAAAGAGGTGAATTGCCTCCAGAGTGATGTGAAAGCAGGACTTGGTGCTGGGGAAAGATGAAGTGGTTTGTCCATTGTTTCATTTTGCCAAACCAGTCAGAGGGTTTTTGAAAGTAGTATGAAGATCTGGTTTTGTGTTGGGAGAAAATGGTGACACGTTTGAAGACGTGGCTCTTAGTAGTTGTGGAATACCATAAATGTTAAGTCCGTGGAGTCACCAGAGTTGCCATTCCCTGGACCTTGCCATCTATCCATTCCAGAACTACCCACTGATGGTAAGACCAGATGATAGGGTCATCTGCCACATCATTGTGGAGGTCCTACCCTCTATTACAGATTTTGACCACAATGGCACTGGAATGAGTTTGCTAGCTAGTTAGAACAATCAATTCAAGCCAAAGCTTCAGGTATTTGGGAGATAGCAGTAGCAATGAATGTAAAGCCACTATGATTACACTTGGTGTCCATCTTTGACCAAACTTGTTTCTGTTTCCCACTACTGTAGCTGAAACAGCGCCCCCAAACTTCATACAGAGACTGCAAAGCACAACTGTGAGACAAGGAAGCCAAGTGCGACTGGATACTCGCGTGACTGGAATCCCTACACCTGTGGTCAAGTTCTACAGGGAGGGAGCTGAGATCCAAAGCTCCCCCGACTTCCAGATTGTACAAGATGATGACCTCTATAGTTTAATAATTGCTGAAGCCTTCCCCGAAGATTCAGGAACATATTCCGTAACCGCCTCCAACAGCAGTGGTCGGGCCACCTGTACAGCCGAACTGCTGGTCCAAGGTAAGCAGGGGTGGCAGGTTAAAAGTTTACTGACACCAAAATTATAGCTGCTGAAAGAGGATTGTCTTATACTCGTATGATAAAAATGGCTGAAACAAGGCCAAACGTGGGCCAGTCATATTGCAGCTGGTAGATGTTGGGTTCACTTTCAGCACGTATTGATTTACAAAGATTTCATGAGAGGCACCATGTAGAAGATCTGTCATAAATCTGCGTCTCTCATGCTAGATTGAGTGGGTAACAATTACGACAGCACTACTTTCTCTCGTTTTCACAGAAGCCCATTTTGCTTTCCAATTTATTTATTTATAGTATTTATAGTCTTTTATGGGCATAAGGTTAGGGGATCCAGCATTATTCTGGGAATAAAAATGAGCTTGTGGCCCCCACAGGGCACACACACACATGACCAATTCACCTAACCTGCATGTTTTTGGACTGTGGGAGGAAACCCACGCAGACACGAGGAGAACATGCGGGCCTCCTAACTGCGAGGCAGCAGCGCTACCCACTGCGCCACCGTGCCACCCACTGAATAGCATAACTGCCATAATTACTACTAAAGTACATCATAGTATTAGTGGATGTCCAATCTATTGTGCAGCCCGGTGGTTTCACCACAACATGACTAGCCTTCTCCTTCATTCACTTTGACTACACTTTCCATCCATTTTCATTCTGAAGAGAACAAATGTGTTAAATTATAGAAATAGCTGTGTCTCTAAAGAGGTCCTTTCCTACTTTCAGGTGAAGAGGAAGCCATACCTGCAAAGAAGACAAAGACAGTAATATCCACTGCTCAGATTTCCCGTCAGACAAGGGTAGAAAAGGTAATTACAGATGATGTGAATGCTGAGGGACATCACCAAATGGTTTGCACCGGAATCAGTAGCTAGTGCATCGTTTATCAGAGATGCATATTTTATTATACCTACAGTTGTGCTTGAAAGTTTGTGAACCCTTTAGAATTTTCTATATTTCTGCATAAATCTGACCTAAAACATCATCAGATATTTATTCAAGTCCTAATGTAGATAAAGAGAAAACAGTTAAACAAATGAGACAAAAATATTATACGTGGTCATTTATTTATTAAGGAAAATGATTGAATATCACATATTTGTGAGTGGCAAAAGTATGTGAACCTTTGCTTTCAGTATCTGGCGTGACACCCCAATAACTGAACTAAACGTTTCCGGTGACTGTTGATCAGCCCTGAATTTTCGCCCATTCCTCCGTCCAGAACAGCTTCAACTCTGGGATGTTGGTGGGTTTCCTCACATTAACTGCTCACTTCAGGTCCTTCCACAACATTTCGATTGGATTAAGGTCAGGACTTTGACTTGGCCATTCCAAAACATTCACTTTATTCTTCTTTAACCATTCTTTGGTAGAACGACTTGTGTGCTTAGGGTCGTTGTCTTGCTTCATGACCCACCTTCTCTTGAGATTCAGTTCATGGACAGATGTCCTGACATTTTCTTTTAGAATTCTCTGATATACTTCAGAATTCATTGTTCCATCAAAATGAAGGCAAGCCGTCCTGGCCCAGATGCAGCAAAAACAGGCCCAAACCATGATACTACCACCACCATGTTTCACAGATGAGATGATAAGGTTCTTATGCTGGAATGCAGTGTTTTCCTTTCTCCAAACAGAACGCTTTTCATTTAAACCAAAAAGTTCTATTTTGGTCTCCTCCGTCCACAAAACATTCTTCCAATAGCCTTCTGGTTTGTCCACGTGATCTTTAGCAAACTCCAGACGAGCAACAATGTTTTTTTTGGAGAGCAGTGGCTTTCTCCTTGCAACCCTGCCATGCACACCATTGTTGTTCAGTGTTCTCCTGATGGTGGACTCATGAACAAGAACATTAGCCAATGTGAGAGAGGCCTTCAGTTGCTTAGAAGTTACCCCGGGGTCCTTTGTGACCTCGCCGACTATTACACGCCTTGCTCTTGGAGTGATCTTTGTTGGTCGACCACTCCTGGGGAGGGTAACAATGGCCTTGAATTTCCTCCATTTGTACACAATCTGTCTGACTGTGGATTGGTGGAGTCTAAACTCTTTCGAGATGGTTTTGTAATCTTTTCTAGCCTGATGAGCATCAACAACTCTTTTTGTGAGGTCCTCAGAAATCTCCTTTGTTCGTGCCATGATACACTTCCACAAACGTGTGTTGTGAAGAGCAGACTTTGATAGATCAAAACTCAGGGTGCCCACTCACACCTGATTGTCATCCCATTGATTCAAAACACCGGACTCGAATTTCACCTTCAAACTAACTGCTAATCCGAGAGCTTCACATACTTTTGCCACTCACATATATGTGATATTCCATCATTTTTCTCAATAAATAAATGACCAGGTATAATATTTTTGTCTCATTTGTTTAACTGTTTTCTCTTTATCTACATTAGGACTTGAGTGAACATCTGATGATGTTTTAGGTCATATTTATGCAGAAATATAGAAAATTCTAAAGGGTTCACAAACTTTCAAGCACAACTGTAGGTATAATAAAATATACATCTATGATATATCATTAATTAAAAAAGAACAAATTGGTATTAGTGGGCACAACTGTACTTAACTTTTATCGACATTTATCTAACTATATTTATTTTTCTAGTATCAGAATGTAGTTTAAGTTCATTTGTTTTGGTTTCAATAGATGTATTTTTCATATTTTCGATTCTTGTTTATTTTTTTTCACATCTTCGTGCCCCCCCCTTTTCGTTACTTAGCGCCCCCGCCCCTCAGATTGAGAACCACTGAGCTAGAGCAATGATACAACAGATGGATTGAAACATTTTGAAAAGATCAATTCGAGATGTGTGGGTACAAGAAACTGAAGGTGGCAGAGTTAAAGATGCTAAGATTTGCATTGGGTGTGATGAGGATGGACAGGATTAGGAAGGAGGACATTAGAGGGTCAGCTCAGGTGGGACGATTTTGGAGACAAAGTCAGAGAGGCGAGATGGCGTTGGTTTGGACATGTGCAGAGGGGAGATGAGGGGTATAATGAGAGAAGGGTACTAAGGATAGAACTGCCAGGGAAGAGGAGAAGAGGAAGGCCTAAGAGAAGGTTTATGGATGTGGTGAGAGAGGACATGCAGGTGATGGGTGTAACAGAGGAAGATGACGAGGATATGGAAGAAGATGATCCGCTGTGGCAACACCTAATGGGAGCAACCGAAAGAAGAAGAAGAAGCTTCATTAAACAGACATGACAGTCAAGCCCACTGCACCCCACCATTTTTCTATGTCCTGTTATACAATAGCAGTAGTGACCAAGACGAAATGCACTGTGTGGTTAGTTGCCTGAAAGCCTTTTATTTTATTTCTCTTCAATGTACAGAGAGTGGAAGCCCATTTTGAGGCCTCTGCATCAGCCATGGAGATGGTTGTAGATGGTGTTACAGGAGTACAATATCTACCACATAAGACACCCCCACGGGTACCACCAAAGCCAACTTCAAAATCCCCAACTCCTCCAGTGGGAAAGGTGGCTGCAGGAAGACATCAGTCACCTTCACCTGTGAGACCTGTTAAAGCACCTGCTCCATCCCCAGTCCGGTGAGTAGAAACGTATAGCAACTCAAAAGTAAAAAAGTGGCATCTGATGTTTGTTAAGGTGGTGTTTGATAAAGAGGAAGTCAAATCCAAGGAACTTTAGGAAAACATCAGGAATTAATAAAGATCTAATAAAAGCTGTCAATAGAGGGCTAATGTCTACATTAATGTTGCGGTCGAGTTCAGGCAATCCAGACCATCGGCAGGAAAGCTATTTGCAAGTGGCTGAGTACTAGGCAGTTCAAAACAACTGACGCCACACGTTGGAATACTATATGTGGTAAAAACCAACAGTAACACAACGATGGCATCCAGTTAGGCTAATTAATGTATGCCATGTTACAAGTGTTATAATAAGTTTGTTATAACATTAAGTTTAATGTCACTGTCTCTGTGCAGACATTTTAAATCTGTTTTTCTTTTCTTTGTACATGCATAGCTGAGCCAGATTTAGTACAAAGGGGCTCCACATTTAGAATTGCTGGGCCAAGCATAGGACAAGATAGACTAAGACAGCTGGAGGAATGTATAGTCAGCCTAAAGACAGATGTATACTATTTTGTCCTCTGTTAAAAGTCAGCACAAAATTTTCTTCCCTTGTTTGGAACCTAAGTAAGGGCCTACACATGGAGAAACCAGTATAAAAGACTTGGACAGCAGCCAAACACTTTGAAGCCGACGGACGGGTGGGTGATAACGTCATCTGTCCTGAAAAGCCTTCCAGTGCAGTGACGAAAAATGGCAGACTGTATAGATCAAGATCCCACCTGGGTAATATCTTGCTATAGGCGTCCCGTCTGTAATGGCACATAAATCGTCAGTAAAGAAAGCTAAGTTATTCTCTCTTATGTGATTTTAACCACCATATCACTATGAGAGGGATATCGCCTTTTAATATCATATCTATATAGTTTTAGGTTATTAAAACGCATTACAAAAGAACTTATTCCAACTAGGGAGCTACCACCCCCTAGAGGGACAACAAGTTTGCCAGAAAGAGAAGATCCAGCAGTGGTGCACTGAGTTAGGATCGGAGTCTGCGGCTTTTCTTGTGTACTGGACTCTTCTTACCCGTTTTTGGATTTACCTTAGGGCAGGAGTGTCGAACTCCGGGCCTGGAGGGCCACAATGGTTGCAAGTTTTAATTCTAACACATTTTCCTAATCAGTGACCAGTTTTCACTGCCATTGAACTCCTTTCCCCTTCATTTTAATAGCCCTGTTTTGTTTTTAAGGATTCAGTCCTCTGCATTGATTCCTTTCTTCATTAAATAACAGAACTGGGATTTCAAACTCCAACCAATTTCACTCCAATCTCTTAAAGAGAAGATGATTCTTTCTGTTAATTTAGCCCGTTATTTAATTCCACAGCTTGTTGCTGCTCTCATTCTGCCGCAGCAGACATTTCCAAAACTGTTGATTTTCTGTTTTTCCTAAGAATACCATTAAAACGGTTTAGTGACCTGAGAGATCAGCCTTATCGAGACCATCACCTTTCTTTATTTATTTTCAGATATTGTGTGACGGGCACAGGTAAGCTACTCATGTGGCGGCTCGTTTTGTGCCTCCTTATTGTTTGGCTGCTAATTAAGGAGAAAGAGACAACTAAGGGGCCTGAGTCACGTCAATTCAAACTAAGGCAAAAGAAGTTAATTAGCAGCAAAAAATGGTCACTGATGAAGAAGATAATAATAATAATAATAATGCAGCAGCCACTGCGGCCCTCGAGGACCGGAGTTCGTCACCCGTGACTTAGGGGTTCTGCCTAAAAGACAGTTAGAGGATTTTTTTTGTAAAGTATCTGGGGAAAGCTGTAAATATAAGATATGCAAGGATCAAAGAACAGGAAAAAACTAATCTTTTGATAGATAGATAGATAGATAGATAGATAGATAGATAGATAGATAGATAGATAGATAGATAGATAGATAGATAGATAGATAGATAGATAGATAGATAGATATTAATGGTGCTATATGATAGATAGATAGATAGATAGATAGATAGATAGATAGATAGATAGATAGATAGATAGATAGATAGATAGATAGATAGATATTAACGGTGCTATATGATAGATAGATAGATAGATAGATAGATAGATAGATAGATAGATAGATAGATAGATAGATAGATAGATAGATAGATAGATAGATAGATAGATATTAACGGTGCTATATGATAGATAGATAGATAGATAGATAGATAGATAGATAGATAGATAGATAGATAGATAGATAGATAGATAGATAGATAGATAGATAGATAGATAGATAGAGTGAAAGGCACTATATAATAGATAGATAGATAGATAGATAGATAGATAGATAGATAGATAGATAGATAGATAGATAGATAGATAGATAGATAGATAGATATTAACGGTGCTATATGATAGATAGATAGATAGATAGATAGATAGATAGATAGATAGATAGATAGATAGATAGATAGATAGATAGATATTAACGGTGCTATATGATAGATAGATAGATAGATAGATAGATAGATAGATAGATAGATAGATAGATAGATAGATAGATAGATAGATAGATAGATATTAACGGTGCTATATGATAGATAGATAGATAGATAGATAGATAGATAGATAGATAGATAGATAGATAGATAGATAGATAGATATTAACGGTGCTATATGATAGATAGATAGATAGATAGATAGATAGATATTAACGGTGCTATATGATAGATAGATAGATAGATAGATAGATAGATAGATAGATAGATAGATAGATAGATAGATAGATAGATAGATAGATAGAGTGAAAGGCACTATATAATAGATAGATAGATAGATAGATAGATAGATAGATAGATAGATAGATAGATAGATAGATAGATAGATAGATAGATGTTAATGGTGCTATATGATAGATAGATAGATAGATAGATAGATAGATAGATAGATAGATAGATAGATAGATAGATAGATAGATAGATAGATAGATAGATAGATAGATAGATATTAACGGTGCTATATGATAGATAGATAGATAGATAGATAGATAGATAGATAGATAGATAGATAGATAGATAGAGTGAAAGGCACTATATAATAGATAGATAGATAGATAGATAGATAGATAGATAGATAGATAGATAGATAGATAGATAGATATTAACGGTGCTATATGATAGATAGATAGATAGATAGATAGATAGATAGATAGATAGATAGATAGATAGATATTAACGGTGCTATATGATAGATAGATAGATAGATAGATAGATAGATAGATAGATAGATAGATAGATAGATAGATAGATAGATAGATAGATAGATAGATAGATAGATAGATAGATAGATAGATATTAACGGTGCTATATGATAGATAGATAGATAGATAGATAGATAGATAGATAGATAGATAGATAGATAGATAGATAGATAGATAGATAGATAGATAGATAGATAGATATTAACGGTGCTATATGATAGATAGATAGATAGATAGATAGATAGATAGATAGATAGATAGATAGATAGATAGATAGAGTGAAAGGCACTATATAATAGATAGATAGATAGATAGATAGATAGATAGATAGATAGATAGATAGATAGATAGATAGATAGATAGATAGAGTGAAAGGCACTATATAATAGATAGATAGATAGATAGATAGATAGATAGATAGATAGATAGATAGATAGATAGATAGATAGATAGGGCAGTACATGAAACTTTATTAATCCCAAGGGGAAATTCACATTAGTTTAATTTAAATTAAAATTAAAATTTTAAATTAATTTAATTTAATTCACAAATTTGTCAGAACAAGGGTGAAACAAGAATCACAATTGAGAGTTAAAACCAGAAAAGCACTAAGAAACAATCACAAATTTTATTATTTTGCATATTCTTCCAATTTTGGAGACAATTTAAACCACCCGCCAAAATCTATTTGGATTTGTCAATGACATCATATTAAAAAAACGGCATTGTGGGAAAAATAAGTAGCTTTCTTGGGAAGACTTAGATCACAAAATACATTTTAAAAACAAAATTTCTCATGCAATACATAAATGAAAATATAAGATTTTTTTGCTATTTGGCAAATTATTTTTGCCCATTTGATTGTTTAATTTTCTATTTTGTTAATAAATATACATTTTTATAAGGGTTCTTTTTTGTTCCTCACATGTTTAAGCCAGATGTTTACAGTCAACCTTCAATCTTGTAAGGCATTTTGGTTTTTCCCCCCCAGGGACTTTCTTTGCATTTTGAATTTTTAATATTGCATTTTAGGCCTGCTTAGACCGAAGCCTGCGGGTAGCAGTTGGGGGAGAGGAGAGAATGGAGTGATCAGTAAATGTCTCTTGGCCTGCTTTATGGGCCTTTTGGAAGTCTTTTTGTCATATTTGTGACTCTGCATCACGATACCATCCAGGGTTGATTATTTCCATACTCTTGTTGAAATCGGGATAGGACTGAAAACATATATAACAGATCAGAAAAAGAAGGGTTATTTGATAATGGAGAAGGAAACATTTTCATGTGACCAAAGTGTGATGCTTACTGATATGAATATTTCTCTCATTGATATGCAGGTCAGTCTCCCCATCAGGAAGACTCTCGATTTCACCGATTAGACCAGTTAAGTCTCCACTGTTGGCCAGAAAAACGACAATTTCTGCCGTAACTTCAGATGTCCTTCCCCCTTGGAAGCAGGAGGATTACTCAATGGAGAGACAATACAGAGAGTCCCGTGCACATATGGAAGCGCACTGGGAGGGCCAGTATGGAGTACAGGAGGCAGTTGGCGTTAGAGAGGTAATTCAATCAGCTGTTGCACCGTTTCATTTGTATCCGAAGTTCATTTGTCTTCCAAGCCTCAGGTCAGTCATATTTGAAGTGGCTTTTCAACCTGCATTTGAACAGCTGGTAAGCTTGTACTTGTTCATATGCAAGTTGTCCGAAATAAATGTGTCCAGCTCTAAATATTTGTTCATATATGAATCCAAATGCAGTGAGACCTGCCTGGCTTGGATTGTGAACATGTGAAAATTATTTTAAAATGTCCAAAAGCTCAAAACAAAGTTCAGGAAACTCTGGGGTGTGGAGAACATCTTGAGAGTGTTGCAATTTGGCGCTGCTTCCTAATCACTCCAGAGAAGCGGATGGAATTACTGCCTGTGTGGAGTTTGCATGTTCTTCCCGTGTTGGAGTGGGTTTCCCTCTGTGGGCTGTGATGTCTTACAAGATCTCAAATACTTGCAGGTATAGTCGATACGCCGTATGTGCCATGTTTATGCCAGGGTTACTGGCTTATCTTTTAATTTCTTGTTTACGTCATTGTGTTCATTTTTGGTTGTTATTGTTTACGATAATGTTGTTTGTTTATGTGTGTTATTTGTATAATTATGCAGTTTTTATCAGTTTTCTTTATTGTTTGGTTTCTATGTGTGTATGCTTGTTCCTCTATGTCCTTTGTGTTTTGTGCCCATCACAGCTGAGGGACCGACCCCAGCCCCATAAAGGTTGTTAGGCAGTCCAGTTCTTCGCCATTCAGTGAATGTGTTTGGTGCTTTGATGAGTTCTTCTTTCTGATTGGGGCTGCTGCCTTGTGCCCAGTGTTTGATGGGGTATCGATATTCTTTGGATTTACTTGTTCCTATTGTTTTGTTTTTTATTTTTTGACAATTTCCGGCTTTAGCATAAGCATTCTTTTCTGGTTCATGTGCTGGTACTTGTAGAGGATTGGCCTTTTCGGGAATTCCTTTTTGCCTCCTTTTTTCTATTTCTTTTCGTTAATAAATCTTCAATTTTATAAAAAATCTACACCCATCAGAGTTTTTTATGGTTTCTTCCGCTAAGGCAGACCATACTTCAAACCTTTGAGACTCTTTGCTATTCCTTTTGAATCTAAAAACCTGATCTCCATTATGGAGCCTAGTAAGGCATAGGGCCTCCCATTATCTCTGTGGTCAGGGTCAGGGCCAGATTAAGACGAAATTGGGCCTGATGCTGCAGCACAAAAAAGGCCTATTTTTTCTCGGCATAGTACGAAAGATATCACGAAGTGACGTCATGTGAAAACCTAACAATGAAATACACGTTCTCTTACGAAACAGAGGAAGAAAAAATGAATTTGCAGAGACATTGGGTCAAAGTGACTCAGTTCAGGCTCTTCAGGGTAAAAATTTGTCCACGATTTAAATTTCATAATAGATCAGAATCCTGTCAAGGATTTTAAAAATTCTAAGTATCCATGCCGGGCCTGCGGGCCAGCTTTTAGTTTTACCTTTACAGATAACCATTTAAATAGCCATCAATTTTTACTGTACAACTAACTTTCAAGGTGAAAAATTTACTACGTGGCACTTACCGAACAATAATAAAGTGGCAAGAATCCTCAAGATATTGCAAAAAACGCAGCTAAATTACTAAGTAAACTGTTTAACGTAAAATTGATAACATTAACAATAAACACAATGACGTTATAGTTATGTCAGAGCGCAAAGAACAATAGTAACTGTTGTAACAGTAGGGGGCGCTACCGCTCCCTTGAACACTCAGGTACCACGCCAAACACCAGGTAAGAGTGCAATACTTACAGTGCATCCGGAAAGTATTCCCAGCGCTTCATCACTTTTTCCACATTTTGTGATGTTACAGCCTTATTCCAAAATGGATTAAATTCATTTTTTTCCTAAGAATTCTACACACAACACCCCATAATGACAACGTGAAAAAAGTTTACTTGAGATTTTTGCAAATTTATTAAAAATAAAAACATTGAGAAAGCACATGTCCATAAGTATTCACAGCCTTTGCCGTGAAGCTCAAAATTGAGCTCAGGTGCCTCCTGTTTCCCCTGATCATCCTTGAGATGTTTCTGCAGCTTCATTGGAGTCCACCTGTGATAAATTCAGTTGACTGGACATGATTTGGAAAGGCACACACCTGTCTATAGAAGGTCCCACAGTTGACAGTTCATGTCAGAGCACAAACCAAGCATGAAGTCAAAGGAATTGTCTGTAGACCTCCGAGACAGGATTGTCTCGAGGCACAAATCTGGGGAAGGTTACAGAAAAAGTTCTGCTGCTTTGAAGGTCCCAATGAGCACAGTGGCCTCCATCATCCGTAAGTGGAAGAAGTTCGAAACCATCAGGACTCTTCCTAGAGCTGGCCGGCCATCTAAACTGAGCGATCGGAGGAGAAGGGCCTTAGTCAGGGAGGTGACCAAGAACCCGATGGTCACTCTGTCAGAGCTCCAGAAGTACTCTGTGGAGAGAGGAGAACCTTCCAGAAGGACAACCATCTCTGCAGCAATCCACCAATCAGGCATGTATGGTAGAGTGGCCAGACGGAAGCCACTCCTTAGTAAAAGGCACATGGCAGCCCACCTGAAGTTTGCCAAAAGGCACCTGAAGGACTCTCAGACCATGAGAAAGAAAATTCTCTGGTCTGATGAGACAAAGATTGAACTCTTTGGTGTGAATGCCAGGCGTCACGTTTGGAGGAAACCAGGCACCGCTCATCACCAGGCTAATACCACCCCTACAGTGAAGCATGGTGGTGGCAGCATCATGCTGTGGGGAACTGGGAGACTAGTCAGGATAAAGGGAAAGATGACTGCAGCAATGTACAGAGACATCCTGGATGAAAACCTGCTCCAGAGTGCTCTTGACCTCAGACTGGGGCGACAGTTCATCTTTCAGCAGGACAACGACCCTAAGCACACAGCCAAGATATCAAAGGAGTGGCTTCAGGACAACTCTGTGAATGTCCTTGAGTGGCCCAGCCAGAGCCCAGACTTGAATCTGATTGACCATCTCTGGAGAGATCTTAAAATGGCTGTGCACCGACGCTTCCCATCCAACCTGATGGAGCTGAGAGGTGCTGCAAAGAGGAATGGGCCAAACTGGCCAAGGATAGGTGTGCCAAGCTTGTGGCATCATATTCAACAAGACTTGAGGCTGGAATTGCTGCCAAAGGGGCATCGACAAAGTATTGAGCAAAGGCTGTGAATACTTATGGACATGGGATTTCTCTGTTGTTTTATTTTTAATAAATTTGCAAAAACCTCAAGTAAACTTTTTTCACGTTGTCATTATGGGGTGTTGTGTGTAGAATTCTGAGGAAAAAAATGAATTGAATCCATTTTGGAATAAGGCTGTAACATAACAAAATGTGGAAAAAGTGATGCGCTGGGAATACTTTCTGGATGCACTGTATTATTTTTATTATAATAACGCCGTGCACTAAGCACCCTCCACTCCACACTACACTACACATACAATACTCAATACTCAATCCTCCTCTCCCAGACACTTAGTCACAATTCCTCCCAGCTCAGCTCCCTGTCTGGGCTTTCCCAAGGTCCTTTTATATCTCCTGACCCGGAAGTGGTTCCAACCCTGCAGTCCATGCTTCGTTATCACTTCCAGGTAAGATTAAAAGTCCTTTTGTTCATCCCGGAAGCACATCGTTCCTTCTGTCCATGTGACCAGGAAATGCTTCCGGGTTATAGGGCACGTAGCACTCCCCGAGCCGATGATATCCAGCAGGGCTGTTTGTAAAAACTACAAGGTCCATGATGCCCTGCTGGAATTCGGGGACCCCCCATACTCCTAGGAGGGTACCATCTGGCGGCTTGGAGGTGTGGGCCGAAATATATGGCCGGCCATCCCTCATACTGTATAATAACTAACGCTGTGTCTAGGCGTCCGAAAGTCGGACTCCAAATTTCATTCTAAGAATTATTTTGAGGTTAATATAGCAAAAGAAAAATGTTCAGCTTCCAGAAAATTCTCGCATGTTTTCATTTGGGCCTATTTCAAAAATGGGCCTAATGCTGCACCATCAATAGCACCCAACTTAATCCAGCCATGGTCAGGGTTTGCCTTGGGGGTAAGACCTGATCTACTGGCAATTTCTGAAGACCTCACCCTTTGCTATAGTGTGTGCTAGAATAACAGCAATTGAATGAAACTGGCCTACTGTAAGCATGGGGTCGTGCGTGAGTGTACCCCTTGGTGGAATTCCATTCCAATAAGGAAAGGGTTCCTAGTTTTCAGATGATACCAAGTTAGGTGGACTGGCAGGTAACCTAGAATTTGAGAGGAGAGGAATGAAGGTCAGTAGGACCACCAAGACAGAATACATGTGTGTGAATGAGAGGGAGGTCAGTGGAATGGTGAGGATGCAGGGAGTAGAGTTGGCGAAGGTGAAGGAGTTTAAATAGTTGGGAACAACAGTACAGAGTAATGGGGAGTGTGGAAGAGAAGCGAAGAAGAGAGTGCAGGAAGGGTGGAATGGGTGGAGAAGAGTGTCAGGAGTGATTTGTGACAGATGGGTATTAGCAAGAGTGAAAGGGAAGGTCTACAGGACGGTAGTGAGACCAGCTGTGTTATATGGGCTGGAGACGGTGGCACAGGAGACAGAGCTGGAGGTGGCAGAGTTAAAGATGTTAAGATTTGCATTGGGTGTGACGAGGATGGATAGGGTTAGAAATGATGACATTAGAGGGTCAGCTTAGGTGGGATGGTTGGGAGACAAAGTCAGAGATGCGAGATTGTGTTGGTTTGGACAAGTGCAGAGGAGAGAAGGGTACCAAGGATAGAGCTGCCAGGTAAGAGGAGAAGAGGAAGGGCTAAGAGAAGGTTTATGGATGTGCCGAGAGAGGAAATGCAGGTGATGGGTGTAACAGAGCGAGATGACAACGACAGAAAGATATGGAAGAAGATGATCCGCTGTGGCAACTCCTAACGGGAGCAGCCAAAAAAAGAAGTAGAATTACAGAGAAAATGGATAGCATACGGCCTTTGGCAAATTTGTTACAAATGAAATTTAATGTAAATGCAAAATATTACACATAAGAAGTAAAAATGTGAGATTTGAATACACAATAGGAGGCCTGAAACTTGAAAGTACTCCTAATGAGAAGGATCTGGGAGTCACAGTGGACTTGTCGTTATCAATTTCTAGGCATTGTTCAGAGGGTATTAAAGAAATACTCCACCCAAAAATGATATTTATATGTTACTTATTCTATGTATTTTGTATTTGTGCATGAGAAAAAATGTCATGTTTTCATGTAAAATGGAATGAAAGAAATGTATGACATAACAGAACACAATGGTGACCAGTTCTGTACAACAGCAAAAGATGTGCAAAAAGAAACAAAAAGTATCTCAGGTTACTCTTGTCACCTAATTCACACGGCAGTCATCCTTTCACTTGCTGAAAGCGTATAAAATGAAACTTTTTTTTGGATAAAATATTGTTAAATAGTTATGTCTGAAATCAACAACACATACAGTAGAGCACCATTGTGTTTTGTTACAGTATGTCATCATTTTTTCTTTTCATACTGTATGAATAAGTATAAGTAACATACATAAAAGAAATATCAATTTTGGGCTTAGTATTCCTTTAAGAAGGCTAACAGGCTGTAAGGTTATATAGCACCTTGATGTGTGGAGTACAAGTCACAGGAGGTTCTGCTCGAGCTTTATAACACACTGGTGAGGCCTCATCTGGAGTCCTGGGTGCAGTTTGGGTCTTCATAAAGACATAGCAGTGCTAGAGAAGGTCCAGAGAAGAACGACTAGGCTGTTTCCAGGACTTGGACAGCAGACAGGTTTGGGCGAATCTTTGGCAAATGAGAATGTCAGTAAATGTAAAGACTTACACATATGAAGTATAAATGAGAGGTTTGAATACACAATGGGAGGTCTGAAAATCGAAAGTCCACCTTATGAGAAGGATTTAGGAGTTGTATTGGGCTCAACACTCTCAACTGGTAGACAGTGTTCAGAAGCCATTAAGAAGGCTAACAGAATGTCAGGTTATATAGCGCCTTGATGTGTGTAGTACAAGTCACAGGAGGTTCTGCTCAAGCTTTATAACACACTGGTGAGGTCTCATCTGGAGTCCTGTGTGCAGTTTTGGTCTCCATAAAGACATAACAGTGCTAGAGAAGGTCCAGAGAAGAGTGACTAGGCTGTTTCCAGGTCTTGGACAGCAGACAGGTTTGGGCGAATCTTTGGCAAATGAGATTGTCAGTAAATGTAAAGAATTACACATATGAAGTAAAAATGAGAGGTCTGAACACACAATGGGTGGTCGGAAAATCGGGAGACCACCATATGAGAAGAATTTAGAAGTTGTAGTGGACTCAACGCTATCAACTGCCAGTCAGTGTTCAGAGGCCATTAAGAAGGCTAACAGAATGTCAGGTTATATAGCGCCTTGATGTGTGGAGGACAAGTCACAGGAGGTTCTGCTCAAGCTTTATAACACACTGGTGAGGCCTCATCTGCAGTACTGGGTGCAGTTTGGGTCTCCATAAAGACATAACAGTGCTAGAGAAGGTCCAGAGAAGAACGACTCGGCTGATTCCAAGACTTGGACAGCAGACAGGTTTGGGTGAATCTTTGGCAAATGAGATTGTCAGTAAATGTAAAGAATTACACATATGAAGTAAAAATGAGAGGTATGAATACACAATGGGTGGTCGGAAAATCGGGAGACCACCATATGAGAAGAATTTAGAAGTTGTAGTGGACTCAACGCTATCAACTGCCAGTCAGTGTTCAGAGGCCATTAAGAAGGCTAACAGAATGTCATATAGCGCCTTGATGTTTGGAGTACAAGTCACAGGAGGGTCTGCTCAAGCTTTATAACACACTGGTGAGGCCTCATCTGTAGTCCTGTGTGTACTTTTGGTCTCCAGGCTACAAAAAGGACATAACAGCACTAGAGAAGGTCCAGAGAAGAGCAACTAGGCTGATTCCAGGACTTGGACAGCATAAGGTTTGGCGGAGTTTGTGGCAGACGACAATTAATGTCAGTAAATGTAAAGAATTACAAACAGGATGTAAAAATGTGAGGTATGAATGCACAATGGGGAAATCGAGAGTCCACCTTACGAGAAGGATTTAGGAGTCATTGTGGACTCTAAGCTATCGACTTCTAGACAATGTTCAGAAGCCATTAAGAGGAATGTCAGATTATATAGCGCCTTGATGTGTGTAGTACAAGTCACAGGAGGTCCTGCAAATAGGACATAACAGCGCTAGAAAAGGTCCAGAGAAGAGCGACTAGGCTGATTCCAGGATTTCATGACAATAGTTATGAGGAAAGTTTGAAGGAGTTTAACCCTTTCAGTTTAACCAAATGGGTAAGAGCTGACTTGATTGAAGTGTTTAAAATTCTGAAAGGAATTAGTCCAGTGGATCCCGGCTGTTACTTTAAAATGAGTTCAACAAGTACATAGGGACACCGTTGGAATCTTGTGAAGAGCAAATTTCACACAAACATTAAGACATTTTTCTTTACGCAGAGAACCAAAGACACATGGGGTAGTGTCGTGGACAGGAGGACTTTAAAGACCTTAAAAACTCAACTCTGTGTAGTTTTGGAGGAATTAGGTGGATAGGATTGGCACGCTTTGTAGGGCTGAATAGTCCGTTTTTGTCACATTTTTCTAACGTTTGCTCCCTATTTCTGCTCTCTCCACTATTGTATACTATAAAATGTTTCTACCCAACCACCTCTTGTTTAAACTCATTTTTTGTTGACGCTGTGTGTGCCTAAGTCCACAAAAATGGGGCTATCACTGTCTTATACTGCCAAGTAAAGCACACGGCAGTTCATTTTGCACATTTTGTAAAATTGTCTATAAAGTGAACATGTCTGTGTTTTTTGTTTGAATGCCAACTGCTGCAGCGATACATTATAAATAGTGACTGGGGACAAAAAGGAGTGTGTGAAATTAATGACCTGTCACATTCAGGACACCATGGGTTGAAGATGAGTTCTGGTTTTGACATCACCACCCACTAGCAGTACAGCTTTAGCGCTGCTACTGTGAAATACGAGAGGAAATGCTTTCAGAATGGCTTGTCACATAACTGTCACTAGGAAGCAAATGTCTAAGTAGCAAGTAGCGTACTGTTCTGTGTTTTGCTTTCTCTTCTTTCACTCTTAAAAATGTGCTTTTTGTGCTGTTTACAAGCTTACTCCCCAAGGCTGATGTGGGGGTCAGGGGTCATACTGTTTGTTTCACTGCTTTGTGATTGGCTCTTAATGTGCCTAATGTGCTGTAGGATCAGCATGGTGCCGGCAGATCGAGTGCAGTGGCCACTGTGTTGGCTGCCGTGGACCAGGCCCGTGGGCGTGATGCCATTTCAGTGGACCAGACCCGTGGGCGTGATGCCATTTCAGTGGACCAGACCCGTGGGCGTGATGCCATTTCAGTGGACCAGGCCCGTGGTCTCGATGCAATTTCATCTTCTGTGCAGTGGACAGGGACTGAGACAACCTCCACAACTCTGCATATACAAGCCGCTCAAGAGCAGGTATCACACAAAAGTCCCACTCATCGCACCTTCAGGAATTTTTATTTTGGATGCCATTTTTCACTCACCTCCCATCTTGTTGTGTCTTCTTTTGATTGTTTTCACCTTTTTTGACCTTTGTATATTGTTATTTTTGTCACCGTTTTCTCCCCACCATTCACATTTTTCACTCATCTGGTATGTCGTCACAACGTGTTATGTGAGTGGAAACCTCTATTTTATTGTACTTTCTTCTATTTTAATAAATGTAGATGAAAGTTGACAGAGACAAAGAATCCACTGTTGTCATGGTGGCTCATGACCTCACTAAAGACACTTCAAAGGTGGAGGAAAGCGCTGCAGAGAAACATCTGATGCAGATATTGCATGATCAGGTATTTCGTGAATTCAGTCAGTTGTCACCTCTCATGGCTTCACCTGAACCTTAAAAATGCATCTGTCTCACTGTCAAGCAAAGTTTTCATTGTTTCCACCTCCATCGTCACTTTGGCTTCAGTATTCATAACACTGACATCATTTTCAGTAATTATTAGCTAAGAAGACACGCTTAATAGACTAAGCATCCTCATGGCATCTTTTCCATGTTTTAGACTCTTAACAGGTTGACAGTATGTAAGTAAGTAAAGTACAAATACATTATGGAACTGTACTCTTGACATTTAACTCTTTCAGGACTGATGTCCACCTGTGTCAAAAGGAGGAGTTGATGATGGTAATCAACTGTAAACTGGGACAAAACCAACCGTTACATTTTAGTTGGACTCTCGTTGCTAGAAGGAAAGTTAGATTCATCCATCCATCCATCCATTTTCCAACCCGCTGAATCCGAACACAGGGTCACGGGGGTCTGCTGGAGCCAATCCCAGCCAACACAGGGCACAAGGCAGGGAACCAATCCCGGGCAGGGTGCCAACCCACCGCAGGACACACACAAACACACCCACACACCAAGCACACACTAGGGCCAATTTAGAGTCGCCAATCCACCTAACCTGCATGTCTTTGGACTGTGGGAGGAAACCGGAGCGCCCGGAGGAAACCCACGCAGACACGGGGGGGAGAACATGCAAACTCCACGCAGGGAGGACCCGGGAAGCGAACCCAGGTCCCCAGGTCTCCCAACTGCGAGGCAGCAGTGCTACCCACTGCGCCACCGTGCCGCCCAGTTAGATTCATTGGTTTCACAAAGATTCCCTGCGCTCTCGTGAGTAGCAAGGCGCACACAACGGCAAAAATGGCGCTGACATCTGGTAAGAGATCAAAGCGAATGCATAAAGCAAAATACTCCGTGGACGACTTTTGCCTATTATTTCTGAACTGGACTGTCAGACTCAGTTTTTGATACAAGTGATCGAAAACGAATGTGAGGTTCCAGCTTCAGCTGATCGGACCCCAGCTAGTCGTGGTACTGATAATGTACACCAGGGAGGACTGCCACTTAACAATGATAAGAGGTACAAACCAGATTGTAATGCACTGTGACCGTGACCGCTGCTGCTGTCCCAGCCATGCGAAGACAGCCTGGCAGTAAACCCGCTGCACATTCTTGGCAAACTGGCAACCACAGCATGCAGCAACAGACGTTTTATGTTGATTTCTGAGTGAAACCATTGTTTTTTTGGAAAAAATATTCAGCCCTCAAAGAGTTAAAACTTCAAGAAATGGGAAGAAGGAGGTAGCATACAAAAAAATGACAGAACAGACAGACAGTTTTGATTGTTATTAACTGATACATAAGCGCCGTTCACCGTACTGACAGAAGACTCATCCAGTTAAGGAACAAATACAGTTCGGTCCATAAATATTTGGACAGAGACCACTTTTTTCTCATTTTGGTTCTATACATTACCACAATGAATTTTAAATGAAACAACTCCGATGCAGTTGAAGTGCAGATTTTCAGCTTTAATTCAGTCGGGTGAACAAAACGATTGCATAAAAAGGCAACTAAAGCATTTTTTTGAACACAATCCCTTCATTTCAGGGGCTCAAAAGTAATTGGACAATTGACTGAAAGGCTATTTCATGTGCAGGTGTGGTCAAGTTAGTCGTTATGTCCTTATCAATGAAGCAGATAAAAGATAAAAAAGTGTAAGGCTGAGTGTTGATTTCTTTTGCATTGGCTCTTTCAAAATACATTTCTAAGGTCCTTACTGTCACATGTTCAAAGTCCAGTGAAATTCTTACTTGCCTTTGTAAAGAAAATTAATTCTATATATTTTCTATATTTACGCACAGCATTTCAATGCATCGTATATCCATAGACCACTACGCTTATCTAAACTGTTTGCTGCCATTATGCCATATAGTGATACGATAGTCAAAATGACTCAAGAATATCGTAGCACACAGAAGCACTTCTCAAACACGTGGGGCTAAGTACCTGCGGTGGACTTTGTGTGCGTCTGTCTCTTCTATCACCAAACTCATTACAATGTACAAATTAATCATGAAGCGTCAGCCCCCCAACTCCCTGCCTTTCCCTTGTTACTTTACTTATTTTTCTAATACATAAGTAGAAAAGGGACATTGCCACGCAGAATTTTTAAAGTGTACGGACTGGAGCAATTTGGAGGAAGATTTGCAGGAAAAAAAAACCCTGTGGTTGGCGCCTTTTCACATACATTTTAATTATATAGCGCCTTTTCCCTTCACAATTGCTGCTGTTCTCCACAAACATTTTAGCGCACGGGTGTCGAACTCCAGTCCTGGTTGGCCGCAGTGGCTGCAGGTTTCATTCTAACTATCTTCTTCATTAATGACCAGTTTTTGCTGCTAATTAACTTCTTTTGCCTTCATTTTAATTAACTTGACTCAGGCCACTTTGTTGTTTCTTTTTCCTTAATTAGCAGCCAAATAATAGTGAGACACAAAACAAGCCGCCACACGACCAGCTCACAATATCTGAAAATGAAGAAAGGTCTCATTAAGGCTGATCTCTCAGGTCACCAAAACATTTTGACGGTGTTCTTAGAAAAAACAGAAAAATCAACAGTTTTGGAAATGTCTGCTATTGCACAACGAGAGCAGCAACAAGCCATAGAATTAAATAACGAGTTTAATTAACAGCAAGAATCGGCTTCACATTAAGGGACTTGTTGGAGTGAAATTGGTTGGAATTTGAAATCCCAGTTTAGCTGGTCATCTGTTGGCTTGTTTCACATCTCATTTCTGTCTGGCTGTCATTAATGAAGAAAGGAATCAATTCAGAGGTCTGAATCCTTAAAAACAAGACTATTAAAATGAAGGGAAAAGGAGTTCATTAGCACTGATCACTGATTAGGAAAAGGGTTAGAAAGAAAACCTTTAGCCACTGTGGCCCTCCAGGCCCGGAGTTGGACACGCCTGTTGTAGTGCATTGATCTCGTTCGTAAATCAAGCCCAGTCCCACCAGACTACTTGGTCGTACACATTTGTCGCCATGACATGACCCGCCTCAGAATGCACTAGCGGCCGTCACCGGGGCCTACTTCTGGCAGTCGAAAACAATGAAATAAAAATCGGGTGTCATGCAAATGCAACACCTGGCATGGCGACCATTTGCATCCCACCTCCTATGCTAGTCATTTCGTGACACAAAAAGTTCTCTACAACTTCCTAGGTCGTGTAATTTATGAAATGTCATTGCTTAAGTAATGTGACGAGGACTCCTTTTTGGAATTCCATTGCCATTTATTTTTTGCTCTTTTTTCACTAAACTCCTGAATATGTTTTTGTGGTCAGTCTAATAAAATGTTCTTTTGTGTTTTTTTGTTTTTTTTTTATTTTTGATGTGGTAACTCATAGCAAAAAGTGGACATTGACAAAACAACAGCAGTGGCTACTGTAATAGCAGCTGTTGACATGGCTAGAGACCGGCAGCCTCGTGCTGAATCTGCGGAAAGGATCGCAAAGGAAACTTTGGTCACCACATGCGATCAGTTGGTTTGGGATCAGGTAGAAAGAAGGCTCACTTTAAAATCCTGTCCTATCCTCACTTGCATGTGAAGCCTCTTTTCCCTTTCCAGAACTGGCTAACAAGTGTTCCTTTTCACCACCGTCAACCCCTAGTGAGCACTACAGTTATTGTGGTACAGATTAACGTAGTCGTCCCCTTAACTAGTTGAAAAAAGGTTTTCCCTCTCGAGTATGCAGCCTCCTCCTCATTTTCTAGGAAGTTCTTGGGATACCAATAAATGAATGAATGTACTTTTGTGTATCTTTAGGCTGAAACTGGCAAAAGAGTGGGAGCCGTAGCCAAAGTCCTTGCGGCCGTGGACCAGGCACGCACAAGAGAGCCGCAGCAAGTTGATGGATTGCATGCTGAAGAAACGAGTCTCGACTATGCATACAAACACCAGGCACTCTCAAAACAAACAACAGAGCAATACATTACAACTACAGGCATCAAAGCCGAAGCGGCAAAAGCATCTGCGGACATTTACATTAAAGCCGCCCAGCAGGCCGGTGTTAGCACTTCCCAGGTTCGAAAGCAGCCTAATTTGGCAGTGTGTGTGTGTGTGTGTTTCACTTCTTCTCCCTGTGTATGTCAACCTGCTTATCCATTATTTTGTTGGTTGCTGTAGATGGAAAGGAGTAAAGAGAGTGTCTCCCATGTGGATGTGTCTGGTGTGCCATCACCAGTCCCTCACTTCACAGTAGCAAAAGTTACTGTCCCTAAAGCAGATCATTCTTATGAGGTAAGAACGGGTCATCTCAGGCAAGCAGCATGGTGTAGAGGAAGCCTTTAAACCTTACAACATACCTCGAATATTAATATCTACGTGCCAGAAAGGGTAGCATTGACGCCTGGCCTGGCCTGTTCTCCTTATGTTCACACGAGTTTCCTTAAATAGTTGAAAGTTGTCCTGTCAGGATGATTGATGACACCAAAATGGCAAGTGTGTGTACCCTGCAACTCACTTGTGCCCCATTAAAGGCTGGAATTAAATAGATTCCTTACTATGAGTGGAACAAACTCCAGAAACCGAAACACAAATTTGATTTTTCTGGAGAGTTTGTGGCTTTCCAAAAGTATTTGTGCTACAGCTCATTCACAACCATGGGGTAGATGTTAGAACGCAAGGCCATTTCAGACAACCGATGTAAGAGTTTCCACAATGATTATTCTGCTGCTTGCCTGAAGTGAAACCTGTCTTGATAGATAACCCCCCCCCCCACACGCTTCACTTCTACTAAGAAGTTTAATAGGTTGCTTACCGTACGTGCTGCCGTCATCTGCTGGGAAAGCTGACCAATGCTGTAACAGCGCGCCTCCTGCCAACCATACATCCAAAAAGGTGTTGTCTGACCTACTAATGAATCATCCCAGCTCCTCATCACCTCGCTTCGGCTCGCCTCACTATTCTTCTTGCGCACCTCTAACCCGGTTCACTAACACCGTCTAGAAGATGACCTTTTGCCTCTTCTTCCTCCTCTTCTTCTTCTTCTTACTTCAGCAGAACTCTTGACTCTGTTATTCTTGGGTTGGTTAGGTTTCAATAGCAGGCTCTGCTATTGCTACACTGCAGAAAGAGTTATCTGCAGGGACTGTGCCACAAAAGATAACCAAGACAGTGAAGCCACCTTCTCACAGGATCTCCGAGACCCATGTGATGTCTGGACAGGTGATCTCACCTCAGCCTCCTTTTAAAGAGACCTCTGAAAAAATGGTTACCCGCTATGATACGCATGTGCGCAGAGAGATAGGCACATCCGTTTTAGGTGTGGTGGAAGGAGGTATCAAGTACCAAGCAAAGGAAGAGTGGGACAAGCAGGTTTGTATACTACCGTGTGCCACCAAATTTGCTAATGCCACATGCCA
Source organism: Erpetoichthys calabaricus (assembly GCF_900747795.2). Taxonomy (NCBI): domain Eukaryota; kingdom Metazoa; phylum Chordata; class Cladistia; order Polypteriformes; family Polypteridae; genus Erpetoichthys; species Erpetoichthys calabaricus. The sequence continues at coordinate 4,072,872 of NC_041401.2, read as the reverse complement.
AATCTTTCGCTAATCCTTTGTACCAACACTTCTGCTCTGCTGCCTCTCACCAAATGCTATTGTTACGTAATGTCTTCAAAGCAAAAATGTTCTCTGCTGGAAGTTCACGCTTTCTGCCTGGCTTCACGGGTTTCCACCGCACATCCTGAAATTTCAATCTGCTTCTCTTTCTTTCTTTTCTTTACTGAATTGTGTGTTCTTCTTCTTTGCAAATTTTTAGATTCCAGAGGCGGCAAAAGTTCCAGGTGTGGCTGATGTGCCGGCTGCTCCCCCAACTGTTATTACTGTAAGTGATTCCTTCGTATGAATGATTTGGTCCAATGTCATTTTTTTTTTTGAACGCAAGAAGCCAATCATCGAGACTCACACCACTTGTCAAATTTTTGCAGCATCCTTTATGAGCTCTCTGAATGTCTGTGATACTGAAGTTTAAATGAACAGTAACCGATTCTACAGTAGTGTTCATTTGTGGAATGAGGCCCATCAGCATTCAGTCCAAACAACAAATATCTCTCTATTATAATAAAAAAATCTTGGGACGAGACGAGACTTTTTCAGAGAGAATAGACGAGACTTTTTCAGAGAGATAATTTTAAATCCCACAAGACGAGACTTTGTGCCAAGAGAAGAGCTAAAAACTGGTTCTATTCAATAAGGGCGCGCACAAAAAGGCGACCTTCAAAAGGGCGACCTCAATTGGGCGCGGCGAATAAAGGCGCACGTAAATAAAGGCGACCTTCAAAAGGACGACCTCAATTGAGCGCCGAATAAATTCAACAATTCCGTTGAAGGATGGCACCGGGCGTTTTCATCCTTGCTGGGAGCGTGTCATCCAAGTATCTGGAGATTGATTGAAGGCCTTAAGAAAGAGCAGAGCCTTACTGAGCTGCGTCTTGAACAGCTCGATGCAGGTCAGCCTATTCCAAAGCCAAGGAAGACCTACAGAGACACTTCGGAGCGAATTAAATCAATTGTCCTTGATTATGCTAATAGACCGCATCTCGAATATCTACGTGACATTGCACATAATCTACAGCTTCAAGTGTAACTTGCTTTCGCCTTTTTATACGTTCAGTCATTGCCTTAATCTAATTTTCTGTAATTTTGAAAACAACAAAATATAGAGAGCATTAGAAATAGTTCGTTAGAAGTAGTTCGTTAGAAGTTCATGCATTAATTAATTGGATGTTATAATATTCTTGCTTTCGCCTTTTTATACGTTCAATCATTGCCTTTATCTAATAAATTTTCTGTAATAATTTTGTTGCGTTTGCCTTTATTCGCTGCGCCCAATTGACGTCGCCCTTTTGAAGCTCGACTTTATTTACGCGTGCAGTTATTCGGCGCTCAATTGAGGTCGCCCTTATGAAGGTCGCTTTTATTTATGTGCGCTTTTATTCACAGCACTCAATTGAGGTCGCCCTTTTGAAGGTCGCCTTTTTGTGCGCGCCCTTATTGATGGATACCCTAAAAACCTAACAGGTCCAAGCGGGGGCAGAAATAAAAGACAAAGAGTAGTATGATGAAGAAGAACATCATAAAGAGGTTCAAAAACGTTGGCGTGATACACATGCAGAGCAGGTTAGAGATAATGGAAGTACTACAATTCGAAAGTCTCAAAAATCTGATAGTAAAGATCACGTTAGCACAAACAAACGGAAATTATTACTCGGTGAAATAACGGAACCGCGAAAAGAGATTGAATATATAAACGTAGGTGATATGACAGAAGTATGAAGATATTGTTCGGATTTAAACTTTAAGTCGGAGACTTATAGATCATCAAATTCGTGTTGCCATCTGGGAAAGGCAGTGTTTCTTCCCAATGAAGAGGCGTATCCATGAGAATTAAAAGATTTGTTATTTGGTGAAAGTGAAATCCACAAACACTACAGGCAAAATATCCGACTCTACAATAATCCGTTCGTGTTCGCATCATTCAATGCTCAAAACGTAGATTTACACGATTCAGAACCATACGGTCTACAAGCTGCTACAAGTTTAATTTCAAAGAAACCACAATTCATTCAGGTTTATATTTATGATCACGGAGAAGCGTTGTAGCATAGAATCGAAAGAGTTAAACGATCAGATGTATTAGAAATTCTACAGCCAATAATGGATACAAATCCATACGTTAAAAAATATCTCACTTTACACGAAATTTATCTGAAAAACACGGACAAAGAAGTTTTCTTGGATTTCTATATGAATCTGAAAGATCACGCTCGCATATATAATAAACTAACATGTGACGAATTGTCAGCAATAATAGTTTCGAAAGACGGAGATATCAAAGACAGAGTTGATATTCGTGTTTAATCAAAAGCACAGCACGAATTGTCACAAGCAGCAGATCCGAGAAATGACGAGCGTGTAGGGCCTGCACGGGGGTTGGCAAGCGAAACAAGCAGGGGGCAGAGCAATGCAGTAAAGTCATAAAAAAAATTACCGACTCCAACTCCTATAAAATTTAAATTGTAATGAAAAAAAATACAGCGAGTTCCAATGTCCCGTGTCACAAACAATCGTCCTAATTTAATACTCCTCTGATGTAAGAATAAAGCCCAGGGCATAGTTGTGTTACTACTAGTGTGAAGTTCAGCTGAGCTATTATACAACCTGACACTCACATATTGTAATCTGGATTATAGGTTAGGTTAGGTTAGGTTTCTTTATTTAGTCATGTTTACACAGGAAAACATGAACATTATGGTACATTACATAAAGTGTTTTCATTTGATTTCAGATATGATGTGCTTAATAAGTTCATTTGAGTGTAGACAAGTGTAATGGTGGAGGTGGAGGTGTGTGCTGCGGCCTGATGTGTGTTCAGGGGTTCTTGTCTTTCGTTTAAACTGCCCAATACGGTAGAGAGTCAGCTTCCTAGCCAGTAGTTCTGTGGTTAAATGACGACGTGTATGTTGCCTTCCTTCAATCAGCATGGAAAATACGTTAGGATATTAAATACAGAGGAGTCGGAAATATCGGAAACTAAAGAGTCGGAGTCGAAGGATTTATCTACCGACTCCACAGCCCTGATTGTGAGAGGTCCAAAGATTATTCTTAACATTTCACAGCTAGAATTTCTAACATATTTACTAAAAGGGCTGTGTAAAAATTCAAATAATGTGAATGTTTTTAGTTTTAATATACTAAGAAGTTTTTTTTTAAATGGAGACATTATTAAGTTAGCGTCTTGTCTTTAAGGGAAGTACAATTCAACTAAATACACTTAGAATCAATACTTCAATATAAATTATGACCTGGTCCAGGAATGTGTGTAAAGTGTAGAAAAGAAACGTAACTGACAGAGGAGTGTAGGTATGAGATTCAGCTAGGTTATCCAGCTTGCATCTGAATCTAAAATGTGAACATCCTTATCTTTTTAAGGCCTTGAAAGATGTGACAGTCATTGAGGGAGAATCTGTAACTCTGGTATGCCAGATCTCCGGTCATCCAGCTCCAGCTGTCATGTGGTTCAGAGAGGATTACCGAATCGAAAGCTCAATCGACTTCCAGATTACTTACGAAGATGGAATCGTCCGGCTGACCATTCGTGAAGCCTTTGCAGAGGATAGCGGACGCTTTACTTGCACTGCCACAAATGAAGCTGGGACAGTTAGCACGTCTTGCTACTTGCTTGTCCAAGGTACGTATGTAATAAGAAAGAAAACAAACTATTGAGTAAAAGCAGAACTACAGCTATTTTATGACTGGAAGGGTACATCATTTTCCCAGTAATAAAAAGTAACAAAGCATTAGAAAGGTCATCGAGGAGCCAAAAACAGAGGTAGCACCATGTTGCAGTGTGAGCAAAAGGGTATGAGTGTGCCCTGTGATAGAGGGCCATTCTAAGCAGGTTTTATATGTGTCTTGCATATGTGGACGCTGAAGTCGAGAACAACAGAAGGCGGACACCAATTAATAGTAAAAAGCAATTTCTTTTATTCTAATTCATTCAGCGTTTGCCTAGGAGTACCACCACTTATGATGACAAACACATATTGAGTCACACTGCTGCTGCCACCACCGCCCACCTGCTTTGCTAAGACAGATTGGTAGCTGGCCTGAAGTGCATTCACGCTGGCCATTGAGGTGCCACTGCTGCCAGAGATGCCAAACAGATGCCAACAGCAACCACAGCACGAAGCAACAGATGTTTTATGTTGATTTCTGTGTGAAACCAGTGCATTGTGTTGAGTTTTTTGGAAAAAATATTCATCCCTCAAAGAGTTAATGCACAACCTTAATTCTAAATATTCTTTCTCACATATAATGCTGTGGCACGCGGCTGGGGGTGGTGCCCAGCCGGGATGCCCAGGAGGACAGGAGGAGGGCTCATGCCTCCTCCAGACCACGAGAGGGCGACCGCCCTGGTTCCTTTAGGGACCACGGGTGCAGGGCTTGGAAGCCCAACCCTGTAGGGGCCCGTGGTCTCCGCCAGGGGTCGCCCCTATGCATGATGGACCCGGAACCCCAACACTTCCGCCACACCAGGAAGTGCTGGGGGGGAAGAAGATTGGGAACACCTGGAGGGCTTCCGGGAGTATAGCCGGCACTTCCGCCACACAGGGGAGTGTCTTAGGAGTGTCGGGAATCACCTGGAGCCCTTCCGGGTAATTATAAAAGGGGCCGCCTCCCTGCAGAGAAGGACTGGAGTCGGGTGAGGAGTGGACAAGGTTTTGGAGGCAGAGACTGAGTGAGAGCCTGGACTTTGGGGGAGATTGGTGCTGGAGGCACTGGGTTTGTGCACATATTGGACTAATTATTATGTTTAATAAACGTGTGGTGGACTTAAACATGGTGTCCATCAGTCTGTGTCCGGGCAGCTTATCACAATGCACAAAGTTTCTCACAACCTTATAATGGAAAAATGGGTCTTGTAAATGGATGGATGTGAAAATATTGTAGTAATATTGAGGCAACTGAAAGTACAACCCCGGAAGTCATGGAGGTACTAAAGTTTAAAAGATGAAGTGTACCTCTGCAGGTCAGCTTTAGTGACTTTTAACCTCAGGTGTGACGTTTAAGTTACCGTATGTAGACTATTATTTTTTTAAAAAGAGGTCGTGTTCCAAAAAAAAAATAAAAGAGGCAAAGTAATCAGCAGAGTCATCACAAGTCTTTAAAGAGATCCTTCATTTCTTTTCAGTTTCCGAAGAGATTGAAAGCAGAGAAGAGGTCCCTACTGTTCCACAGCCTGTCATTAGTGAACAACCAGGGTGAGTGCTCTGTTTGCATGAATGTTCTGTCATTTGAGGAGGTGGAGAGTGGACACCGAGGATAACAATATTACTCGACACTGTCCTGGGGTCTGATGGGTTTTATTCCAATTTGTTATCTATGCTCTGTGAAGAGAGTGGAACTCCGGTCCTGGAGGGCCGCAGTGGCTGCAGGTTTTCATTCTCACCCTTTTCCTAATCAGTGATCAGTTTTCACTACTAATTAACTTTTTCCCCATCACTTTAACAGCCCTGTTAGAAGAGTTCAGCCCTCTGAATTGATTCCTTTCTTCATTCAATAACAGAAATGAGATGTGAAACGAGTCAACAGATGACCAGCTAAACTGGGATTTCAAACTCCAACCAATTTCACTCCAAACACTTTCTTAATGAGAAGCCAATTCTTGCTGTTAATTAAAACACGTTATTTAATTCCATGGCTTGTTGCTGCTCTCATTCTGCCACAGCACACATTTCGAAAACTGTTGTTCTTCTGTTCTTTCTAAGAGAACCGTCAAAATGTTTTGGTGACCTGAGAGATCAACCTTACCAAGACCATCCATCCATTTTCCAACCCGCTGAATCCGAACACAGGGGTCTGCTGGAGCCAATCCCAGCCAAGGCAGGAACCAATCCCAGGCAGGGTGCCAACCCACCGCAGGACACACACACAAACACACCCACACACCAAGGCCAATTTAGAATCGCCAATCCACCTAACCTGCATGTCTTTGGACTGTGGGAGGAAACCGGAGCGCCCGGAGGAAACCCACGCAGACACGGGGAGAACATGCAAACTCCACGCAGGGAGGACCTGGGAAGCGAACCCAGGTCCCCAGATCTCCCAACTGCCGCCCACCAAGACCATCACCTCTCTTTAATTTCAGATATTGTGTAATGGGCACAGGGGAGCTGGTCATGTGGTGGCTTGTTTTCTGTCTCATTATTGTTTGGCTGCTAATTAAGGAAAAAGAAACAACTATGGGGCCTGAGTCAATTAAAAGAAGTAATCAGCAGCAAAAACTGGTCACTAATGAAGAAGATGGTCAGAATGAAAACCTGCAGCCTCTGCGGCACTCGAGGCCTGGAGTTCACCACCCCTGTAAGACCTAGAGCACAGGTGTCGAACTCCGGTCCTCGAGTGCCGCAGTGGCTACTGCAGGTTTTCATTCTAACCATCTTCTTCATTAGTGACCAGTTTTTGCTGCTAATTAACTTCTTTTGCCTTAATTTTAATTAACTTGACTCAGGCCCCTTAGTTATTTCTTTTTCCTTAATAAGCAACCAAACAATAAGGAGACACAAAAAGAGCCGCCACGTGACCAGCTCACCTGTGCCCGTCACACAATATCTTAATACATAATTCGCCAGTCTCCTCACTCACTCACTCACGTCCGTCCGAAGCCGAATGCGCAGTTGCCTTCTGCGCAAGTCGCCTTCTACACGTGTCCAAAGCCGAATGCGCGGTCGCCTTCTGCGCAGCTACCCAAAAAACCTTACGAGACCGACATTGCGGCAGGCGGCGGATTTACGGCCGCGAAAATTCAAAGAGAAAGGCGACTTCGACCGACATCCAACCCCAACATCGTGGGAGGCGGCGCATTTACGGCCGCGAAAATGCAAAGAGAAAGGCGACTTCGACCGACATCCAACCCCAACATCGCGGGAGGCGTCGGATTTACGGCCGCAAAAATTCAAAGAGAAAGGCGACTACGGCCACGAAAATTCAAAGAGTAAGGCGACTTCGACCGACATCCAACCCCAACATTGCGGGAGGTGGCGGATTTACGGCCACAAAAATTCAAAGAGAAAGCCGACTTCGACCGACATCCAACCTCAACATCGCGGGAGGCGGTGGATTTACGGCCGCAAAAATTCAAAGAGAAAGGCGACTTCGACGGACATCCAACCCCAACATCGCGGGAGGCGGTGGATTTACAGCCGCAAAAATTCAAAGAGAAAGGCGACTGCGGCCGCGAAAATTCAAAGAGAAAGGCGACTTCGACCAACATCCAACTCCAACATCGCTGGACGTAGCGGATTTACGGTCGCAAAAATTCAAAGAGAAAGGCGACTACGGCCGCGAAAATTCAAAGAGAAAGGCGACTTCGACCTACATCCAACCCCAACATCGTGGGAGGCGGCGGATTTACGGCCGCAAAAATTCAAAGAGAAAGGCGACTTCGATTAAAGCTCTAGAGGCCTGAAAGGCGATTTCGACTACTGCTTAAGGCCTAATTACGCATTCATTCAATACACCTATATCAGGTTTGTGGTGCTTATACTTATTATATATTACACTATTCCACTCGTGCCCGGTTCATCTTACGTTGTCGAAACAGGCTCTTTGTCTAGTCTGTAAATAAAGAAAGGTGAAGCTCTTAGTAAGGCTGATCTCTCAGGTCACCAAACATTTTGTCTGTGTTCTTAGAAAAAACAGAAAATCAACAGTTTTGGAAATGTCTGCTGCGGCAGAATGGGAGCAGCAACAAACCAGGGAATTAAATGAATTTAATTAACATCAAGAATAACCGGCTTCTCATTAAGAAACTGGTTGCAGTGAAATAGGTTAGAGTTTGAAATCCCAGTTTAGCTGGTCATCTGTTGGCTCATTTCACGTCTCATTTCTGTTATTTAATGAAGAAAGGAATCAATTCTGGGGACGGAATCCTTAAAAATAGGGCTATTAAAATGAAGGGATAAGAAGTTAATTAGCAGTGGAAACTGATTAGGAACAGGGTAAGAATGAAAACCTGAAGCCATTGAGGCCCTCCAGGCCCGGAGTTTGACAGCCCTGTCCTAGAGGAAGGTGGAGATGCCATAAGATTATCTTTATTGAAAGGCAGCATATATCTTTACATTCACCAGGCACATAAAACAAAAATATACTTTTCATTATTATGGTATAAGCAAGCAACTGGGACACTTTAATTAAACTGGGATAGGGAGATACACATGATATGAAGCATATAAGTCAAGTCAAGTCAAATTGGGGAGCATGCACTGGTACAGCGCGTTGCTGCACCCACCACACAATGAAACAACTCGGGATACCGGTTGGCAACCCCTCAGGCAACAACAACAACATTTATTTATATAGCACATTTTCATACAAATAATGTAGCTCAAAGTGAATAAGAGAACACTAATTAACATAGAATAAGAGTAAAGTCCGATGGCCAAGGAGGACAGAAAAAAAAACTCTAGACGGCTGGAGAAAAAATAAAATCTGCAGGGGGTCCAGGCCATGAGACCACCCAGCCCCCTGTAGGCATTCTACCTAACATAAATGACATCAATCAGTCATCATGGTATTCAGGCATACACATGGTCCAGTCCCACCCTCCGGAAATGACCCTCCATCTGCCATTGGGAGAGCATGGGGGGTCATGAAGTCACTGGAAAGCATTGTGTGGCGTTCCCGATATCTATGCAAAAGGACGAAGGTCCAAGTCTTTAGAGTCCTGGTGCTTCCTGTCTTGCTATATGGTTGCGAGATATGGATGCTATCCAGTGACCTGAGATGAAGACTGGACTCCTTCATGTGTGTCTCTCCAGAAAATCCTTGGGTACCATTGGTTTGACTTTGTGTTGCTCATGGAGTCCCAAATGAGGCACATGACCTGCACTGTGAGGGAGTGTCAGTTACGTCACTACAGCCATGTGGCGCATTTCCCCGAGAGTGATCCCCTCATTTTTGGGGACCTGAGTGGCTGGACCAGGCCAAGGGGTCGCCCACGTAACACCTGGCTGCGGCAGATAGAGGGTCATTTCCGGATGGGGTGGGACTGGACCGTGTGTCTGCCTGGGGGTTTGTAAACCAGGATCCCGAGTTGTTTCGTCGTGTAGTGGGTACGGCAACGCTCTGTACCAGTGCAGGCTACCCAACTTGACTTGACTTGTTGTTACACTGTGGACCCTGAGCTTCGCAATGTCGTCAATCTGTATACTTGTATATGGTTGAGATGACAAATAAAATTCGCTTTGACTTTGGTTTGTTCAAGCTCCTCAAATGCCGCATGCACAGACATTTCCAGGTTTTTCCAGATCAAATGCTTTCATCAGGAGTGTCCTAAAAGGCAATTTTGATGACTCTGCACTACTGGAAGGCTGAAAAGTCAGTGTTAGCACAGACACCTACGAGCTGTGCTTAAAGCGAACACATTATCTAATAGGTCACAAGTTATAAAAAATAATAACAAGGCTTTGCATTTTGCTTTCAACATCTAGTGCTGCTGTTGGAAGAGAAGAGGTGAGCAGACAAGCAGAGGAGACAGGAGCGACTGCTGCACCTTTCTTTATCAGGAAACCTACTGTTCAGAGACTTGTTGAGGGAGGATGTGTCATATTTGACTGTCAGATTGGAGGATTTCCCAAGCCTCACATTTACTGGAAGAAGGCTGGAGTACCTCTGACCACTGGATACAGGTGACTACAAGCTAACAGATGCTGCTGTTTCTTTCTGTGTGCACATTTGTACTGAATTGTTTCTAACTTGTAGGTACCGAGTCGCCTACAACAAAGAAACTGGAGAATGCCGGCTTGAAATTTCCATGACGTTTGCTGATGACGCAGGGGAATACAGCATTGTCGTTCGCAATCAGCATGGAGAAGCAACTGCCTCCGCTGACCTTTTGGAAGAAGGTGAGGGTATAAACTGTATCATCAGGATGCTGTAATGGCTAATTAGTGTACTGATAAATATGCAACAGTAACAGTGTTGATTAAATAGAACCTGCCAAGGAGGAACTGCATCGTATACTAGAAGACAAGCTGCTTCTCACTTTCCTGTGGCCTAGCTAAAGTTTTAGAAAGTGCAGGGTTTGTTATTTTCTTATTATGCGTATAACTCAACTTCTCGAGAATTTGATGTGTATTCAGCAGGATGTTACATACAGTGCATCCAGAAAGTATTCTCAGCGCATCATCACTTTGTCCACAGTTTGTTATGTTACAGCCTTATTCCAAAATGGATTCAATTCATTTTTTTCCTCAGAATTCTACACACAACACCCCATAATGACAACGTGAAAAAAAGTTGACTTGAGATTTTTGCAAATTTATTCAAAATAAAAAAATTGAGAAAGCACATGTACATAAGTATTCATAGCCTTTGCCGTGAAGCTCCAAATTGAGCTCAGGTGCATCCTGTTTCCCCTGATCATCCTTGAGATGTTTCTGCAGCTTCATTGGAGTCCACCTGTGGTAAATTCAGCTGACTGGACATGATTTGGAAAGGCACACACCTGTCTATAGAAGGTCCCACAGTTGACAGTTCATGTCAGAGCACAAACCAAGCATGAAGTCAAAGGAATTGTCTGTAGACCTCCGAGACAGGATTGTCTTGAGGCACAAATCTGGGGAAGGTTACAGAAACATTTCTGCTGCTTTGAAGGTCCCAATGAGCACAGTGGCCTCCATCATCCATAAGTGGAAGAAGTTTGAAACCACCAGGACTCTTCCAAGAGCTGGCCGGCCATCTAAATTGAGCGATCGGAGGAAAAGGGCCTTAGTCAGGGAGGTGACCAAGAACTCGATGGTCACTCTGTCAGAGCTCCAGAGTCCTCTGTGGAGAGAGGAGAACCTTCCAGAAGGACAACCATCTCTGCAGCAATCCACCAATCAGGCCTGTATGGTAGAGTGGCCAGACAGAAGCCACTCCTTACTAAAAGGCACATGGCAGCCAGCCTGGAGTTTGCCAAAAGGCACCTGAAGGACTCTCAGACCATGAGAAAGAAAATTCTCTGGTCTGATGAGACAAAGATTGAACTCTTTGGTGTGAATGCCAGGCATCACGTTTGGAGGAAACCAGGCACCGCTCATCACCAGGCCAATACCATCCCTACAGTGAAGCATGATGGTGGCAGCATCATGCTGTGGAGATGTTTTTCAGGGTCAGGGACTGGGAGACTAGTCAGGATAAAGGGAAAGATGACTGCAGCAATGTACAGAGACATCCTGGATGAAAACCTGCTCCAGAGCGCTCTTGACCTCAGACTGGGGCGACAGTTCATCTTTCAGCAGGACAACGACCCTAAGCACACAGCCAAGATATCAAAGGAGTGGCTTCAGGACAACTCTGTGAATGTCCTTGAGTGGCCCAGCCAGAGCCCAGACTTGAATCCAATTGAACATCTCTGGAGAGATCTTAAAATGGCTGTGCACCGACGCTTCCCATCCAACCTGATGGAGCTTGAGAGGTGCTGCAAAGAGGAATGGGCCAAACTGGCCAAGGATAGGTGTGCCAAGCTTGTGGCATCATATTCAAAAAGACTTGAGGCTGGAATTGCTGCCAAAGGGGCATCGACAAAGTATTGAGCAAAGGCTGTGAATACTTATGGACATGGGATTTCTCAGTTTGTTTATTTTTAATAAATTTGCAAAACCCTCAAGTAAACTTTTTTCACGTTGTCATTATGGGGTGTTGTGTGTAGAATTCTGAGGAAAAAAATGAATTTAATCCATTTTGGAATAAGGCTGTAACATAAAATGTGGAAAAAGTGATGAAGCGCTGGGAATACTTTCTGGATACACTGTATGTTCACTTCATCCGACAGAGTCAACATACTGTACTCTCCAAATGATTACATCTTTTCCAACTTGAGCTTGTAACTGAAGCTAATGATCATATATAAAAACAGCCCTTCTACTTTAAGGTCTTCATGCAGTATTGTGCCATAATGGGTCTGTCAACGAGTATTTGAGATTTGAAAATTTTGTATTCACAGTATATTATATAGTCTAAAGGACTTCAGAGCGACGTTGAGGTATCATTACGCTGACTTCGCAGTTTGTGGCTGGTGAGGTGTGATGGTGTCCATTAAAGTCAATCGCGCCCTTCCCGCACTTTAGATGTGCGTACCGTCGTTCGCCTGCAGATTACTGTCTTCTTATTGGTTGGCTAAAAAGGGCGGGCATGACTTAAGGGTAAGCCATCCATCTGATTGACGCGACCACTTTGTGAACTCCATGGAGTCAAGAAGAGGGTGTGCAGTAATAGAGGACACATGTTTTCAGATTTTCAGAATACCATTAATCAAATTCAGGCTTTCAGGGAGACGCAACGAATATTAGAAACCAGCCCTGGTCGAAGCGATTCGTTGGAAGTGTCTGCGTTTAAAATGAAGAGCACGGCCATTATTATTATGCATTAAATTGTTAAGAAATGGATAACGATCTAAGAGGAGACTTCTGATATTTACTGTATATACCAAATAATTGATAAGTACTGTGATGGAACCTCAAATGTTCCAATAATTTTTTGATATGTTAAATATTTCAGAGTATGCTTATGACTGTACAATAAATGTCAGCTCCAAGTGTCATTTTATAAGGCTACAAATAGGAATGTTTTTACAGAGCTGGAATGGGACAAATGTTAACAGATACAGCAGGTACCAGAAATGTATTAAATGCTTGGACGTGTAAACAATATCAGGAGCTTGCTGATATCGATGATCTTTTTAAATTTTTTCTTGGCATCACAGAGCAATATGATGTTTACATGAAGCAGCATGATGTGACCTACCAGACTACAGTGACAGCATTTGTGCAGCAGCCAAAAGTGGCAGAAGTAGCCCCAGTTGTTTCGGTGAGCGAATATGAGAAAGAACAAATTCTGATTCAGAGGAGAATGGCAAAACAGATTGTCCTTGAACAGGTGAGTGGAGTGTGTAAGACAGCACTAAACTATTTGAAATATGGTTCAGAATAGTTTTATATTGGTGACAGTTCCTCTTTAACCTGCACAGAGCTGTGGATCCTAAATTAAGGCCACAGGGCCTGCAGGTTTTTGTTCCAACCCAACTTCTGCTTTTAATCGGTTAAATTGGTTTATATTTAATTACTCCTAGCCTAATGAAATGAGCTGTTATTTCCCAGTTTCTGTATTTTGGGCTCAGTGTGGAAATTGCAAAACTAATTTGGTAAAAGTTTATTAAAATGTACTTAGCAGTTATATGAATGATTTTTTTTTTACATTTTAGCAATACAGGGGGTCCTCGGGTTACGACACAGTTTTGTAACCCAAAATTTGGTGTAAGTCGAAACACACCCTAGTCTAAATCACTTACCTATCCTAACACATTTGCAAAATCATAAAAAGGAAAAGGACATAAATATACTGTACTGTACACTGCACTGTAGTAATAGAAAAAATGACAAAAAATGAGCGTAAACAAAAATTCCTTATCTTTATTCCTTCTGATCTCTTTACAATGTCTAATTCCACTTCCATCGTGATGGCTTTCCTCATCTTTGAAGCACTACCATCTGAAGATTCTGACTTTTGTTTAGGAGACATGATAAGGGCCAAAAAGTCACCAAACAAAGCAACACAAACGGAACACTTGTGCCGCACACAACCAAACTAGTTCACCAACTCCATCACTCATACGCCGCATACTTCTGACGCGCTCAACCAAACTAGTTCACCAACTCCATCACTCATACGCCGCGTACTTCTGCCGTGCTCAACCAAACTAGTCCACCAACTCCCTCACTCATACGCCGCATACTTCTGACGCGCTCAACCAAACTAGTTCACCAACTCCATCACTCATACGCCGCATACTTCTGATGCGCGCAACCAAACTAGTTCACCAACTCCATCACTCATACGCCGCATACTTCTGATGCGCGCAACCAAACTAGTTCACCAACTCCATCACTCATACGCCGCGTACTTCTGCCGTGCTCAACCAAACTAGTCCACCAACTCCCTCACTCATACGCCGCATACTTCTGCCGGGCGCAACCAAACTAGTTCACCAACTCCATCACTCATACGCCGCATACTTCTGATGCGCGCAACCAAACTAGTTCACCAACTCCATCACTCATATGCCGCGTACTTCTGCCGTGCTCAACCAAACTAGTCCACCAACTCCCTCACTCATACGCCGCATACTTCTGCCGGGCGCAACCAAACTAGTTCACCAACTCCATCACTCATACGCCGCATACTTCTGATGCGCGCAACCAAACTAGTTCACCAACTCCATCACTCATACGCCGCATACTTCTGATGCGCGCAACCAAACTAGTTCACCAACTCCATCACTCATACGCCGCGTACTTCTGCCGTGCTCAACCAAACTAGTCCACCAACTCCCTCACTCATACGCCGCATACTTCAGCCGCGCGCAACCAAACTAGTTCACCCACATAGTCTGTAAGTACGATGCTAACGGTGCAAGCCAAAACACTCATGTCTCAATTTTTGTAAGTTTTTTATAGTAGTGAGAACTGTAAACTCAAAATGTCGTATGTCGAGACATCGTAACCCGAGGACCCCTTGTATTTTCATCCTGATTTTCATTGTGCTCTTCTGGTTATTTAGTTCATTATTTACTAATTAATGAGTCTGATACTGAAGTACTTGCAGACTTTCATCATTCAGTGCTGTATGCCCAGGTGTCTGCTTATTGTTAATTGTTACTATTAGAGTACAATGAAGGGAGCACATGGAAAAAGGGCAAAATAATAGGAAAACAATAAAATAAAGTTAACCAAAAAATAGAAATTCTTCTAAAGTCTTAATGGATGTCAAAATCTTCCTGCTGTGCTTTTCTGAATGCAGAATAAGAAAAGTGAAAAGAAGTCATGCTAATTAAATTAGATCAATTACCGTCAATTATTTTAACTGATTGTGCATCCGGTTGGAACAAAAACCCTGCAGCCACAGTGGGTGGTCCCCAGGAATGATTTTGGGAACCACTGGCGCATAGAGTCTTAGATTCATATTCTTTACCAGGCTTCTTGTAAAAAAAATAATAACTTATAAAATAAAAGAACATCAAGAACTATGTCCCTATCATAGTGACACTCCAGCTTCATTTATCATGCATCTGTTGAATTTATCTGATTCTTTTGTTCAAACACATCAAAAGTGTAGTGTACAGTTTATGGAAAATTCTATTACACGGACAGATGAAGTGACTCAAAGAGAATTTGGAGCTCCTTAGCCAATCGGATGTGGGCTCACTGACTTCTGCTCCTTCCAAAGTCTCAGCTTAAATATGTTACCAGCTACCAATAGACCAGAAAGCCTGGTAGTACCAGGTCACCCTTTCTTTAGGTCTCGGTAGAGTAATCTTACAGTAGTCTTCAAAGTAGACAAATAAATGAAGTTACAACTGAATCTAACTTTTTAAAAAATATGTTAATGTGTATAGAGGGTTGATGGTCCGAAAAAGGAGCTTTGGAAGAATATTCATTGTCACAATGCTAGAGTGAGGTGAAGGGATGACCATCAATTGCCAGCTTGTTTAATACTTTCAGTGAAATCACCCAAATTGAATTTAAACAGAGTCCCTGTAACAATTATGCTTAAATATTTAAAATCAAGTCAAGTCAAGTTGGGGAGCATGCACTGGTACATCACGTTGCTGCACCCACTACATGATGAAACAACTCAGGATCCCGGTTTGCAACCCCCCTAGGCAGACATGCGGTCCAGTGCCACCCTCCAGAAATGACCCTCTATCTGCTGCAGCCAGGTGTTACATGGGCGAACCCTTGGCCTGGTCCAGCCACTCGGGTCCCCAACAATGAGAATCTTACGAGGTGGATCACCCTCTGAGAAACGCGCCACATAGCCGTAGTGCCGTAACTGACGCTCTCTCACAATACAGGTCATGTGCCTCATTTGGGACTCCATGAGCAACATCAAGTCAAACCAACGGTACCCAAGGATTTTGCGGAGAAACACAGTACCGAAGGAGTCCAGTCTTCGTCTCAGGTCTCACATAATGCGAATTCACACTATAACATGACGTAAGCACAAAATTGGAAATGTGCATACACACAAAAAAATCCAGATGCATAAATCTGTGCGTTTCCCAACTTCCACGTTATTCCGCTCCATAAATCCCGGCCAGCACGCACCTGCCGCCATTCCCCAAACTCCTTCCAGAATTACGGATCTTTGAATATGCAAATCAATATAAATAACCCTTAAGCTCAGCGTTCTGTGAAAAGACAATGGCAAAAGCACGGGGGAAATAAAAGAATTTCAGCGAATACCAAGTGGAGGCAAAGGAAAAACGTACTAATTGTTGGTTTAAACAGTGGAATAAACAACAAAAGGAAGATGATAAAGTGACATAGAGTGTTGGAGAAACTCAAAAGCTCAAGTTCACAAAGTCACAGAGTGCCTGAAATAAAAAAGAAGTTGTCACATATCAAAGTTGCTGTGAAAAGGCGAGCCGTAGCCCACTGTCTAAGTGTCATATGAAAGCTTATTAGGGTACAGAGAAGAAAAAAAAAATAGGCACACAGTGAGAAAAAAACTCGAAATATCAACTTTAATCTCGAAATTTCCACTTTAATCACATAGTTTATTTTGTCATTAAAGTAGAACATCATAAACTTCATCTTAAAATCGCTTAATTTGCTAGTTTCTCAAATCCCATCGTAACTAAAGTAGCACGTTACATGCTTTGTTTTGTATTTGATCTTCTATGTGCTCTATGTGTGTGAATCACTACGTGCTTCTTAAACGGGCTTTCTCTTCCTCCGACAGGACACAGAATCCATTACATTCATGATATGACAGCTCTCTGAATAATTAAAATACTTAGATGTATACTTGATATCATTTTCATGATGATATGAGTTAAAGCATGTCATTAAACATGGGAACACGGTGGCACAGTGATTGTTCATGTCTCATGCAAGATGCTTGATGCGCCGTGCGCAACCTTCAATGAAATAATTTACTGCAGCAGTACTGTCTCTGTCAAACATACTAACCCCAAATTCCTGTCCTTCCTTTTCTTTCTCCAAATACCCAATCACCACACAATCAGTTCAGTACTAGATGTTAAGCCATCTGTAAACTGAGAATGCCAATTCTTCAAAACGTTTAAGGAACATTGAAATATCTTTGTAGTACGTGTTTAATTATTCTATCCATCTATCCTTCCAGTGTCACGCCAGTCCCAGCAAGAATACAACGTGAGGCAGGAACAATCTGGGAATGGAGTGCCAGCTCCTCCTAGCGCTGTGCCACCGTGTAGATTATGTAGATGTAGATTATATAAATGAAGTTAAAGTTTTATCTGTATAATATAATAAACATATTTGTCTGCATTTCATCTTAAAAATGATATTATCATCATATGTAAATATGCGTTTTATAAAGTGGCTCAGGCTGTGAAATATTATAATGTATCGCAAGTTTCCAGTGAGGTGATTGTACTTATAGGTACAAACAGTTCTACAAGGAGCTTTTGATGGACTGATTGAGTGCATTTAGAGTTCTTAGGATGAAACTGTTTGTGAACTGCGAGGTCCGTATAAAAAAGGCTCTGAAGTGTTTGGCGTATGAGAGCAGTTCAAATAGACAGCATGGCTGAGGCAGTGTGTGCTTAATGCTGTATACCGATAATTCTCTTTCCGATCAGCTGCTGTAAATCTGTGATTCCCCACTCAGATACAGTGATATAAATACTCCGAGTGGTGCAGTGAGAGTAATATGGAAAAAGATGATCCGCTGTGGCAACACCTAAATGGGAGCAGCTGAAAGAAGAAGAAGAAGAAGAAGGTGCAGTGAGAGGAACAACGCTAAAGCAGCTATTGTATTTAGAATAGTTTGACCATTCTGTGGACCATTATATTGTTACAGGTTAATTACAATGAGATGCATTAAACTAATAAACAATATGTGGTTAATTTCAGTGTATTTATAAAGCCGCGTCAGGGATGTGGATCTAAAAAAGAAAGGGAAACCACACAGGAACAGTAACTCTGCTTTAACGCTGGGTGCCGCCAGTTTGCAAAACCGAGCACAGAACTTACGTACGTAAGGGTACGAGCTACCGTGAAAATGTGTGTGGCTTTACGCCAAGTTTAGATTTTATACATCACGATTTGAGCGTGGAAACCGGCTTACGCAACATTTTTGTGCATACGCACCATTTATACATGAGGCCCCAGATCTTTATATTCTAGGACTGCCGAACAAATTAATAAAACGCAGCAACCCATGGCAAGACAAGCACAATGTCATCAATGGGTATTGTGGTCTTGTCATTTAGGTACTGAACTGCAAAGTGTAAAGGTGCTTGCTGGGTTTCATGGGCTGATTTATCGTGCAGCCATGCATAAATCACTTCACCTTTCAGTTTTGTATATGTTAACACTTGTACTATAGTCACCTGTAATATATTAAGAGCCCCATGAGATGCTAAGCTCTAAAAACTGCTGCATACGCTGTGAGCACTGATACATGAACTGACTAAAGTCACGAATTAGTCATGTAAGGACTTAATGATGACCACTCAATGGCCATGCTTGGTGTTCACAGTTTAAGGCCTTAGTTGGTTATTACTTTACCCTTTTCGCTATGGGGTAGAATTCATTTTCTTAAGATATTTTGTAACGAAGAGTGTGACTTTGGGTTTTGCGTAATTTAAAAAACAATAAGAGCAATAATGTCTTATTCCACTAATGTAAAACAATAAGAGCAATAATGTCTTATTCCACTAATGTTTTGGGACTGCTACAGAAAATGATGCTGTGGGACTGGTAATGCATAACAGTAGAGGCCAGCAGTGCAGGACATTCTCACTGGTTTTGCAGTTTTGGCTTGACATGAACATTGCAGGTCACATTTCTACTAAAATGGATATACTGCAAAGAAACTGGATATTGAGTTTCATGTAGGTGTTCACAGTGACAAAGTGTATGCAAAGAACTGTCACAATGCCACCTTGCGTCTCTTGAAATTGTGTACATTTATTTATGTGCAGAAGTTCACTGCTGTCTTCTGTTATTGACAGGAATACCAGCTTTCTGTTTTTGAAGAGAAGATTATTAAAGAGATTGAATTTAGGATCCTCAAGATTACCTATGAAGAAATTATAACTGAAGATGGAGAAGAAATGATTCTGGATGTCGCAGGCAGCGTTGAGCCAGGATTTCAGCAAGTTTTGAAGAGCTATAGAATCCTGGAGGGAATGAGTGCCACATTCCACTGCAAAGTTTCTGGACATCCTCTTCCAAAGGTACAGCTTTGCTTTTAGTTAAACCGTTCCTTCCTACGCTTCAGAACAGGTAGTACACATGAAGCTAAGCATGTTTGGGCCCATCCAGTACTTTTATGGGAGACCATCTAGGAAAGTTTTGGCTTCCTGCTGGAACAGGTGTTAGTGAGATCATCAGGGGCGCTTAAAATGTGGTCTGTGTGTGGACCCCAAAGCCCCTGTGCAGTCATAGGGACAATGTTCTGTAAAAATGACATGTGAAACTGAGGTCCTGACTCTCTGTGGTCATAAAGGATCCCTGGGTATCTCTTGATAACAGCAGAGTGTTTCCTGACGTCCTGAGCACCACAGGCTAGTCATTCTGGCTCCCAATCATCCCCTGTCCCTTAATGGCTGACTATCTCTCTCTCCCCTTCACCACCTAATCGCTAATGAGTGGTGAGTGTACAGGCGCATACAGTAAATGGCTGCATTGCATCATCCAGGTAGATGCTGCACATTGGTGATGGTGGAAGTGGCACCCGCTGTTTATGTAAAGAGCTTTGAGTTGCTCAGAAAAATGTTATATAAATTGTAAAAGGTGCTAGATAGACGCCTGACCCGACACAGACTCACACTGGAGGCACACGTATAACACAAAGAAACTTTTATTTCCTTCACCTTACTTGTGTTAGATAATTCATAATGTCAGTTATCCAGTTGTATGCTCACAATGTCCAAAACACAAGCATCTTTTTGCTAAAATATTGTTACATAAATTCAGAGTAATGCACAAATGTAAAGGACTTTCAAACGAGATTGAGATTTTAAATTGAAGATCTGCCTCTCACCCTCATTTATTGGTTGAGAATTTTGTTCTTTGTCGTATAGAATTTTGCTCGTCTTTTTTCTCTGTTCTTCCCTGCCGTCACAAACTCCACAAAGAGCCATAGCCAGGTTTGGGGCAGCTACCCGTATATTAATTTCCTGGCTGCAAAATTTGCAAAAAGGGCGGCACGGTGGCGCAGTGGGTAGTGCTGCTGCCTCACAGTTGGGTGACCTGGGGACCCGGGTTCGCTTCCCGGGTCCTCCCTGCGTGGAGTTTGCATGTTCTCCCCGTGTCTGCGTGGGTTTCCTCCCACAGTCCAAAGACATGCAGTTTAGGTGGATTGGCGATTCTAAATTGGCCCTAGTGTGTGCTTGGTGTGTGGGTGTGTCCTGCGGTGGGTTGGCACCGTGCCCGGGATTGGTTCCTGCCTTGTGCCCTGTGTTGGCTGGGATTGGCTCCAGCAGACCCCCGTGACCCTGTGTTCGGATTCAGCGGGTTGGAAAATGGATGGATGAAAATTTGCAAAAATAAATGACACCACTGATGTTCACAAACTGGAGTCCAAGACAGAACTGAGGGAATAAGGGAAAAGGTGGAGGCTTTTAAAGGTCAGAATAGGAAGTGACGTCAAAGGGGCAGGGAGTGGAAAGATCTTCAGCCATAGGCTCGTGACATCAAGGGGGCCGGGAGCCGGCAAGGCCTTCCTCTATAGGTCTGGACCTGGAAGTGACGTCAATGGTCTGCAGGAAAGCGAGAAAAAGAGTCCATGCACTCTGCCACATCCCGGTCGGATTCGGAATTGCCCTCACTCAAGCTGCCTCCCATGCGCACGTGTGTGACACTGCTAAGAAACTAAAAACATATATGTATGCATGTTTATCATTTTTCCAAATTCTGTGTGTTTTGTAGATCTCTTGGTTCAAAGATGGAAGGCGTATCATGCCCGGAGGCCGTTACCAAATTGAAGTACTTCAGGATGGTAGAGCCAGTCTGCGCATACCTGTTGTGTTGCCTGAAGATGAAGGGGTCTACTCCGTCTTTGCCTGCAATTTCAGCGGAAGCAGAGTTTGTTCTGGAAAGCTTTACGTGGAACCCAGCACACCCACAGGGGCACCTCAGTATATGGCTGAACCCGAGGCTGTCAAGCGTATCCGGTAAGTCTTACTTGTGCATTCCACATTTTACCTTGACTTTTAGAATTGTAAATGGAGTACCCTGTCAATCTGAAGCTTGGATTGTGTGTGTTTAGAAAATGGAGTGATGCAAGAAATTGTCGTATACCCTTCTAAAATCATATTTTTTGTTATCCTTTGTCCCTTTGCTGTAAGCAGGTTTTGCTATTTACAACAACAACATTTATTTCTGTAGCACATTTTCATACAAATGATGGAGCTCAAAGTGCTTTACATGATGAAGAAAGAGAAAAATAACAAAATAAATAAGAAAATAGAATTAGGGAACAGGGCGGCACGGTGGCGCAGTGGGTAGCGCTGCTGCCTCGCAGTTAGGAGATCTGAGGTTTGCTTCCCGGGTCCTCCCTCCCTGCGTGGAGTTTGCATGTTCTCCCCGTGTCTGTGTGGGTTTCCTCCCACAATCCAAAGACATGCAGGTTAGGTGCACTGGCGATCCTAAATTGTCCCTACTGTGTGCTTGGTGTGTGTGTGTGCCCTGTGGTAGGCTGGCGCCATGCCTGGGAATTTGTTCCTGCGTTGCACCCTGTGCTGGCTGGGATTGGCTCCAGCAGACCCCCATGACCCTGTAATTAGGATATAGCTATAGCGGGTTGGATAATGGATGGATGGATGGAATTAAGAAACACTAATTAACAAAGAGTAAAAGTAAGGTCAGATGGTCAGGGATGACAGAAAAACTAAAAAAAAATTCCAGACGTCTGGAGAGAAAAATAAAATCTGCAGGGGGTCCGAGGCTATGAGACCACCCAGCGCCCTCTAGGCATTCTACCTCAATCAGTCCTCATTGTATTCAGGGTTCTCATGGAAGGACTTGATGATGACGGTCATGTGGACTTCTGGCTTTCAATCCATCAGTGTAGGGACATCACGGTGCTTTGATCAGGTGATGGTGGTGCAGGTCACCACCACAGAAAAGAAGAGAAAGTAGGAGTTAGTACAGATTTTATTAGTATATTTGCGATGACTTACATTTATTGGAGAGCAGAGCAGGGAGTATAAAGAAGTACTACAGGATTTTACTTCTATTGCGGATCAAGCCTGTGTATGTTCATTTATTTGTGTTCAGGTTTTTATGGCTTGTATGTTTGCTGCCCAGTAATAAAACTGAAAATTAGGTAAAGCCATGCCACCTTCTGCCTGAGGTCTTTGTAGGGTCGCTCTTCGGATACGTGGGTGTTTTGAGTTCCAAATGAATGAGATTATTATTGAATCTAACTGTTTAAAAAACGATTTATTGATATATATTGGAATGTTTTGAAATAAAAAGAGAAGTTTTGAGGAGTTAGTACAGATTTTAGAGCCACCATGATTATTAGATTCGATTCGATTATTTATTTATAAAAGCACATTTAAAACAACAGAGGTTGTGCCAAAGTGCTGTACAAAAAAGCATTAAGATAGATAGATAGAGTGAAAGGCACTATATAATAGATAGATAGATAGATAGATAGATAGATAGATAGATAGATAGATAGATAGATAGATAGATAGATAGATAGATAGATAGATAGATAGAGTGAAAGGCACTATATAATAGATAGATAGATAGATGTGAAAGGCACTATATAATAGATAGATAGATAGATAGATAGATAGATAGATAGATAGATAGATAGATAGATAGATAGATAGATAGATAGATAGATAGAGTGAAAGGCACTATAAGATAGATAGATAGATAGATAGATAGATAGATAGATAGATAGATAGATAGATAGATGTGAAAGGCACTATATAATAGATAGATAGATAGATAGATAGATAGATAGATAGATAGATAGATAGATAGATAGATAGATAGATAGATAGGAGTGAAAGGCACTATAAGATAGATAGATAGATAGATAGATAGATAGATAGATAGATAGATAGATAGATAGATAGATAGAGTGAAAGGCACTATATAATAGATAGATAGATAGATAGATGTGAAAGGCACTATATAATAGATAGATAGATAGATGTGAAAGGCACTATATAATAGATAGATAGATAGATAGATAGATAGATAGATAGATAGATAGATAGATGTGAAAGGCACTATATAATAGATAGATAGATAGATGTGAAAGGCACTATATAATAGATAGATAGATAGATAGATAGATAGATAGATAGATAGATAGATAGATGTGAAAGGCACTATATAATAGATAGATAGATAGATAGAGTGAAAGGCACTATAAGATAGATAGATAGATAGATAGATAGATAGATAGAGTGAAAGGCACTATATAATAGATAGATAGATAGATAGATAGATAGATAGATAGATAGATAGATAGAGTGAAAGGCACTATATAATAGATAGATAGATAGATAGATAGATAGATAGATAGATAGATAGATAGATAGATAGATAGATAGATGTGAAAGGCACTATATAATAGATAGATAGATAGATAGATAGATAGATAGATAGATAGATAGATAGATAGATAGATAGATAGAGTGAAAGGCACTATATAATAGATAGATAGATAGATAGAGTGAAAGGCACTATATAATAGATAGATAGATAGATAGATAGATAGATAGATAGATAGATAGATAGATAGATAGATAGATAGATAGATAGATAGATAGATAGATAGATAATAATAATAATACATTTTATTTATACAAGGTGCCTTTCAGAGAACTCAAGGACACCGAACAAACAATAAATAAATAAATAAATAAATAAAAGACACAATTATAAACAACTTAAAACATCAGAAAATCTAAAAATTAAAACCAAACAAAACCACTATAATCAGAAGAAAAAAGAAAAAGCCATTTTAAACAGATGCGTTTTAAGTTTGCATTTGAAGGATGAATATGATTTGATGTTTCAGAGCTCCGCAGGTAATGAATTCCAGAGCTTGGGAGCAGAATGGCTGAAAGCTCTGCTCCCCATGGTGGTTAGACGGGCGGGAGGGACAGTCAGATGGGTGGAGGAAGAAGATCTAAGGTTATGGAGATGGAATGGCAACATGAAGAAGGTCAGACAGATATGGAGGGGCGAGGTTATGGATGGCCTTAAATGTTAATAGCAGAATCTTAAAATCAGTACGAAACTTGATTGGGAGCCAATGAAGCTGCTGCAAGACCGGAGTAATATGGTGAATAGATGAGGTTCGAGTGATGATACGTGCTGCAGAATTCTGGACTAACTGAAGTTTATGAAGAGATTTGTTAGGGAGACCAAAGAGGAGTGAATTGCAGTAGTCCAGCCGAGAAGTGACAAGACTATGAACAAGAATGGCAGTGGTGTGAGGAGTGAGGGAGGGGCGAATGGGATTAATATTACGTAGGTGGAAGTAAGCAGACCGGGTGATGTTATTAATGTGACATTGGAAAGATAGAGTACTGTCAAGGATCACACCCAGACTCTTGACTTGAGATGATGGGGAAACAACAGAGTTATCAATAATAAGAGACAGATTATTGGTTTTGGATAATGATGATTTTGAACCAATGAGGAGAACCTCAGTTTTGTCACTGTTTAATTTAAGAAAATTCAATAGATAGATAGATAGATAGATAGATAGATAGATAGATAGATAGATAGATAGATAGATAGATAGATAGATAGATAGATAGATAGATAGGGTGGCACAGTGGTAGTGCTGCTGCCTCACAGTTGGGAGACCTGGGGACCTGGGTTCGCTTCCCAGGTCCTCCCTGCGTGGAGTTTGCATGTTCTCCCCGTGTCTGCGTGGGTTTCCTCCGTGCGCTCCTGTTTCCTCCCACAGTCCAAAGACATGCAGGTTAGGTGGATTGGTGATTCTAAATTGCCCCGTGTGTGTGTGCTTGGTGTGTTTGTGTGTGTCCTGTGGTGGGTTGGCACCCTGCCTGGGATTGGTTCCTGCCTTGTGCCCTGTGTTGGCTGGGATTGGCTCCAGCAGACCCCCGTGACCCTGTGTTCGGATTCAGTGGGTTGGATAATGGATAGATGGCTAGATAGATACTTTATTAATCCTAAGGGGAAATTCACAAATAAGCACAATACAAACAATCATGCAAAAACAGATTAATAGAACAATCAATTATAACATCCACCACAATCCCATCATACACAGTGAAAGACAGAAGAAAACAAGTAGGTCTTAAGCCGACTTTTAAAAACCTCGATAGAGGACGAAGACCTGATGTGCGGACGCAAGTCATCCCAAAGCTGTGGGGCAACAACTGGAAAAGCTCAGTCTCCCCTCGACTTCAGCCGAGATCTTAACAGTACAAGGAGCAGTCGTCCAGATGACCTCAGTGCTCTTGGTGGCACATAGGGGTCACAGATATATTTTGGAATACCATGAATAATAATGATAATTAATTGAATATACAGAGCATCAGGATTAAACTAAGATGAAGCTGTGAGAAAGCCATGTTACAGTATTGTGTTTTCAGCAGTTCTTTAAATGCTCCACCGTATCAGCCTGGCGATTTTCTATCGGTAAACTCGTACTCCAGATTTGAGGTGCATAACAGCAGAAGGCCGCCCGCCTCACCACTTCTTTTAAGTTTAGCTCTTGGGATTCTAAATTCTAAGATCTTTATTGAATTTTAAGACAGTATCTTGTTCTTGATTTTTGGAATCACATTTGATTGCATTCTAAATTATAAAATTGCTCAGTGGTATTTTGGCTTGATGAAGACTTTCTTGAAAATCATTGTTAAGTTTTTGCCCATTAAGATAATAAGATACAGATCCATTAGATATTGTTTACAACAACAACAACATTTATTTCTAGAGCACATTTTAATACAAGTAATGTACAGTAATCCCTCACTTATTGCGGGAGATAGGTTCCAAGGCCGACCGCGATAACTGAATTTCCGCGAAGTAGGGACACCATATTTATTTAAATTATTTAACGTGTATTTGGACGTTTTTAAACCCTCCCTGTATTGTTTACAACCCACCCTTTACTCTATTAATAACAGGGACAACTGCTAAGCAATATGAAATCGGTATATAAGTTTACACTTACTATATAGCGAAGTACAGGTAGCTATATATGACGTGATGATGGTGATGAATATGCTGCGCAGTAAAAATGATGACGATGAAGGTGATAATCCCCTGAATGCAGTAGCAAGAGCACGTTAATGTTGAATGAGTGAGATGAGACTTCCTGGTTAATGCAGCACTCAGTCGCTGAGCCAATCAGCAGCACACAGGAACTTAACTGCGTGCTCGTATTGGGTAGCTTCTCAGCCATCCGCCAATAGCATCTCTTGTATGAAATCAACTGGGCAAACCAACTGAGGAAGCAAATACCAGAAGTAAAAAGACTAATTGTCCGCAGAAACCCGCGAAGAAGCGAAAAATCTGCGTTATATATTTAGATATGCTTACATATAAAATCCGCGAAAAGTGAACCGCGAAGTGGCGAGGGATTACTGTAGCTCAAAGTGCTTTACATGATGAAGAAAAGAGAAAAAAAGGCAAAGTAAGACTTGAAATAAGAGAACCCTAATTAACATAGAGTAAGAGTAAGGTCCGATGGCCGGGGGGGGACAGTAAAAACAAAACAAAAAAAAACTCCAGACGGCTGGAGAGAAAAAATAAAATCTGCAGGGGGTCCGAAGCCATGATGCCACCCAGCCCCCTCTGGTCATTCTACCTCACATAAATAAATAGTCCTCTTTGTATTTAGGGTTCTCATGGAAGGACTTGATGATGAAGGTCGTGTAGACTTCTGGCCTTCGATCCATCAATGGAGGGACATCACGGTGCTTTGATTAGGTGGCACAGGTCACCACCAATGTTCCCTCTAAGGAGTAGCATATAGTGAGCAAAAAACATTGTTTATGAACGACATTTTGTTTAAGCCAAAAATTTATGAGCACCAACTCCGACGGTCGGAGTGAGCGATCGTACGATAAGTACGAGCGACGCCGTCGGAATGAGCGATCGTGCGGGAAGTATGAGCGACGCTCTGAATTCATGTGAGCGATTGCTCACACGCTTAGCTTAGAGGGAACATTGGTCACCACCACAGAAAACCAGAAAAAAAACAGAAGAGAGAGTAGGGGTTAGTTTAGAGCCACCATGAATAGTTATGATTATTAATTGAATATACAGAGCATCAGGATTAAACTAAAATGAAGTTATGAGAAAGCCATGTTAAAGTCATGTGTTTTTAGCAGTTTACCACTGCTGTCGTCACCACTTACTCTCTCATCATCTACAGTAACAGTTGTCTGTTAGGCTTTTCTCTGAATTACTATCTTACTCTTCTTTATTTATTTATTTGGTTTAGTACAATGCTATGTACTGTATACCCTGCCGTTCTTTCTTAAACTCTGTGAAGTGCCTTGAGCATGGGAAAGGCGCCATATACATAAAATGTATTATTATTATTATTATTATTACATTCCATACTAATACGTTTTTCTTTCTTTGGTCCACTATAGTTCTGTCTCTCCCCGCTCCCCAAGCCGATCGCCTGCTCGCTCTCCTGGACGCTCTCCTGCACGCTCTCCTGCACGCAGACTGGATGAAACCGATGAGAGTCAGCTGGAGAGGCTTTACAAACCTGTTTTTGTCATGAAGCCGTCATCCAGCAAATGTGCTGAAGGACAAACAGCTCGCTTTGACTTGAAGGCAGTTGGAAGACCAATGCCTGAAATCTTCTGGTTCCATAATGGTGAGGAATCTATCTATATATAAAATCCCTGTGTGTGTCCAGGTGTCCGTGTGTGGGTGCCTTCTGGTGAAGTGCGCATGCGTGGCGCACGGTGCGACGCGCGATATTATGTCAGAGAAAGTTAGAGGCGTTTTACGGAAATACAAACCAGTATTACTGCGAGAGGAAATTAAAGGTACACAATACAGTGACGCATATTACAGCCACATACAAGCCAGTATTACTGTCAGAGGAGATTAAAGGCATATTACCGACGTGCACGCCTGTATTACCGCCTGTGAAAATTAAAGGTATATTACGAACGTACAAGCCAGCGGACGTACAAGACGGCATCCTTCAATAAGGGCGCGCACAAAAAGGCAACCTCAATTGGGCGCAGCGAATAAAGACGCGCGTAAATAAAGATCTGCACCTTTGTTGCTCTTCACATATTCCAGAGCCATTTGAACTAAATTATCTATGAACGCCTTTATTCGGCGCGCTCAATTGAGGTCGTCCTTTTGAAGCTCGCCTTTTTGTGCGCGCCCTTATTGAATAGAGCCGTACAAGACAGTATTACTGTCACAGAAAATTAAAGACACACAATACACGGCGGCAGCCCATGAAGAACGGTCAGCTCAGCAAGTGAACATCAACAAAAGAAAGGCTGAAAGAAAGAAAAATACGACCAACAAACACAATGAGGTCAAAGTCCCTTGCCATTTAATATAGACTGTTCCTACTAATGTTTATGCACTACTGTTCTAGCGCCCGTTATTGTAACAGGCTAAATGACTAGTATTATATATGAACATTGTCACAAAACTGAGACATACACAGAAAAAGGTTTGGGGCAGCCACCCGTATATTCTGGTATCCTGGCTGCAAAGTCGTTTTCTTATTCACTGATGTGCACACAACTGAGTCCAAAACAAGACTCGCAAACAAGGGAAAGGGGAAGGCTTCTAAAGGGGAAGAAAGGAAATGAGGTCATAAGGATCGGGCCCATATTCGTTAGCCATTGGTTCGAACACAGACGTGACATCACAGGGGCCGGAGCCAGTAAGGTCTCCTTCCATTGGTTCGGTTCCGGAAGTGACGTCAAGAGAGGCAGATGGGATCTCCCGGGAATGGTCTACAGGGAAGAGAGAAAATGAGTCAGTGCACTCTGCCACCTCCTGGCCTGTTTCAGAACTGCCGTCACTCAAGCCCTTTAGCTGCCTTCCATGCGCACGTGTGTGACAACATTTTATTGTGAGGAAGCAGCAGGATGGTACAGTGGCTAAGGGGGTATCTTCAACAATTGTTATGATCTGATCCCCCTTTTTCTTTTTGACACCCACTGCACACCCAACCTACGTGGAAAGGGGTCTCTCTTTCTCCTCCTGCCTTTCCGGAAGTTTCTTCCATTTATTCCCTTCAAGAGTTTTTTGGGAGTTTTTTCCTTGTCTTCTTAGAGAGTCGAGGCTGGGGGACTGTCAAGAGGCAGGGCCTGTTAAAGCCCATTGCGGCACTTCTTGTGTGATTTTGGGCTATACAAAAATAAATTGTATTGTATTGTGTATTATATTGTATTGTATTGTATTGTATCTCTGTCTTAATTCATGTGGAGTTTGTCACCGAGAGCCCGGGCTTCCTCCCACATACCAAGTAGCCTGCTGTGAGGTTGTCTTGCAGTGGACTGCTGTAATGAGGTGTTGGCTCCCATTTTCAAATTGCTGTTGCTACACTATGCTTTACTATGCTGCATCCTTGTAATTTGGAAAGATGCCTTCAAACAATCATTTGACAGACTTTTGTTTTAAGGTCTTGCGTCATTTCTTAGACTGATCCCTCAATTCCTTATTTCTTCCCAGGCCAACAAGTGGTGAATGATTATACTCATAAAATTGTGGTCAAAGAAGATGGCACCCAATCAATGATCATTGTTCCAGCCATGCCAGTGGATTCTGGAGAATGGACTGTGGTGGCTCAGAACCGAGCTGGAAAAACATCCATTTCCATGACGCTTACTGTGGAGGGTAACACATTCCATTTCAAATATGTATGCATTTTATTTTTGACTTCTCCTGAAACAGCAATATTTATTGTGTTCCCTCTTTTGTTGTTAACAGCCAAAGAAACCCTAGTGAAACCACAATTTATTGAAAAGTTAAGGAACCTCAGTGTAAAAGAAGGCACTTTGGTGGCACTGGCAGTCAAGGCTATTGGCAATCCAATCCCTGATATTGTATGGCTGAAAAACAGCGATATCATCACTCCACACAAATATCCAAACATTAGGTAAGTACTAACAGAAGGCTCAGCGACGTCTGCTCTATTTCCCCTTTCCATAACCCTGAGAACGCTAAAGTGCATCCAGAAAGTATTCACAGCACTTCATCACTTTTTCCACATTTTGTTATGTTACAGCCTTATTCCAAAATGGATTCAATTCATTTTTTTCCTCAGAATTCTACACACAACACCCCATAATGACAACGTGAAAAAAGTTTGCTTGAGATTTTTGAAAATTTATTAAAAATAAAAAAATTGAGAATTCCCATGTACATAAGTATTCACAGCCTTTGCCGTGAAGCTCCAAATTAAGCTCAGGTGCCTCCTGTTTCCCCTGATCATCTTTGAGATGTTTCTGCAGCTTCATTGGAGTCCACCCGTGGTAAATTCAGTTGACTGGACCTGATTTGGAAAGGCACACATCTGTCTATATAAGGTCCCACAGTTGACAGTTCATGTCAGAGCACAAACCAAGCATGAAGTCAAAGGAATTGTCTGTAGACCTCCGAGACAGGATTGTCTCGAGGCACAAATCTGGGGAAGGTTACAGAAAAATTTCTGCTGCTTTGAAGGTCCCAATGAGCACAGTGGCCTCCATCATCCGTAAATGGAAGAAGTTCGAAACCACCAGGACTCTTCCTAGAGCTGGCCGGCCATCTAAACTGAGCGACTGGGGGAGAAGGGCCTTAGTCAGGGAGGTGACCAAGAACCCGATGGTCCCTCTGTCAGAGCTCCAGAGGTCCTCTGTGGAGAGAGGAGAACCTTCCAGAAGGACAACCATCTCTGCAGCAATCCACCAATCAGGTCTGTATGGTAGAGTGGCCAGACAGAAGCCACTCCTTAGTAAAAGGCACATGGCAGCCCACCTGGAGTTTGCTAAAAGGCTCCTGAAGGACTCTCAGACCATGAGAAAGAAAATTCTCTGGTCTGATGAGACAAAGATTGAACTGTTTGGTGTGAATGCCAGGCGTCACATTTGGAGGAATCCAGGCACCGCTCATCACCAGGCCAATACCATCCCTGCAGTGAAGCATGATGGTGGCAGAATCATGCTGTGGGGATGTTTTTCAGTGGCAGGAACTGGGAGACTAGTCAGGATAAAGGGAAAGATGACTTCAGCAATGTACAGAGACATCCGGGATGAAAACCTGCTCCAGAGCGCTCTTGACCTCAGACTGGGGCGACGGTTCATCTTTCAGCAGGACAACGACCCTAAGCACACAGCCAAGATATCAAAGGAGTGGCTTCAGGACAACTCTGTGAATGTCCTTGAGTGGCCCAGCCAGAGCCCAGACTTGAATCTGATTGAACATCTCTGGAGAGATCTTAAAATGGCTGTGCACCGACGCTTCCCATCCAACCTGATGGAGCTTGAGAGGTGCTGCAAAGAGGAATGGGCCAAACTGGCCAAGGATAGGTGTGCCAAGCTTGTGGCATCATATTCAAAAAGACTTGAGGCTGAAATTGCTGCCAAAGATGCATCGACAAAGTATTGAGCAAAGGCTGTGAATACTTATTTACATGGGATTTCTCAGTTTGTTTATTTTTAATAAATTTGCAAAAATCTCAAGTAAACTTTTTTCACGTTGTCATTATGGGGTGTTGTGTATAGAATTCTGAGGAAAAAAATGACTTTAATCCATTTTGAAATAAGGCTGTAACATAACAAAATGTGGAAAAAGTGATGTGCTGTGAATACTTTCCGGATGCACTGTATAGTAACACGTTGTGTGTTTGCTGGCAGTGTTGTGTAGTGGTTAAGGGTTTACACTTCATACCCTGAGGGTGAGGGTTCAAATCCCACTAGAGATACTGTGTGATCATGGACAAGTTACTTCACCCGTGCTCCAACTGGAAAAACAAAAGAAATGTAACCAATTGTATCTTAAATGTAATAAGTCACCTTGGATAAAGGCATCAGCCAAGTAATAAAGTACATCACAACTGTATAGCACCACACTGAATGCCAGCAAGCCAAATGATTTGTGTTGCAGTGTGCCATGAGTTAATAGTAACCCTTGAAATACTGGCTTTAATTTGTGAAAGATGTTAACCAGTCCTCACCAGGATCGTCCTCAATAGGATCCGTGATCACTTGCTCACCTACCAGTGACTGGAACAGTCTGGTTTTACACCTGAGAAGTCTACCATTGACTGCATCCTGGCACTGTGGGTCCTCATGGAGAGCGAACGCGAATATCGGCAGAGTTTCTTTGCAGCTTTTGTCGATTTTCACAAAGCGTTTGACTCAGTTAATCGAGCTGCCCTGTGTTACATCCTGGGGGTTCGCATGATCTCCTCGAGGTTGCTGGATTTCATGGTCGGCCTGTACACTGGTACTGTGAGTGCTGTGCAGAGTGGAGGGAGACCCTCTGTGTTTTTCCCAGTTGATTCTGGAATTCGTCAGCGGTGTGTTCTGCTCCTACTCTGTTCAATACTTGTATGGACTGGGTGTGTTGGGTAGAGTCGTGGGGTCCAGCGGCTGTGGGGCATCTGTCGGTGAAGAAAGAATCACAGATCTTGACTTTGCTGACGATGCTGTGATTTTCGCGGAGTCAATGGAGGCTCTGATCGGGGGTCTCGAGAGACTGAGTGAGGGGTCTGAGTGTCTGGGCTTGTGAATGTCCTGGATAACAACCAACATTCAGACCTTTAATGACCTCTTGGGCACGGCCATCAGCAGTGTGTCTGTTTTGCACAGAGAGTGTCGACCTTGTCAAGAAGTTTACTTACCTTGGCAGTGACATCCATGTCTCTTTTGACTCTTCCTATGAAGTTAATAGACGGATTGGGAGAGCATGGGGGGTCATGAGGTCACTGGAAAGGGGTGTGTGGTGCTCCCGATATCTATGTAAAAGGACAAAGGTCCAAGTCCTTAGAGTCCTGGTGCTTCCTGTCTTGCTATATGGTTGCGAGACATGGACGCTATCCAGTGACCTGAGACGAAGGCTGGACTCCTTTGGTACTGTGTCTCTCTGGAAAATCCTTGGGTACCGTTGGTTTGACCTTGTGTTGCTCATGGAGTCCCGAATGAGGCACATGACCTGCATTGTGAGGTAGCATCAGTTACGGCATTACGGCCACGTGGCATGTTTCCCCGAGGGTGATCCAGCTCATAAGATCCTCATTGTCGGGGACCAGGCCAAGGCCCACATAACACATGGCTGCGACAGATAGAGGATCAATTCCAGATGGTGGGACTGGACCACGTGTCTACCTGGGGGGGTTGCAAACCGGGATCTCGAGTTGTTTCGTCGTGTGGTGTGTGCAGCAACGCTCTGTACCAGTGCATGCTCCCCAACTTCACTTGACTTGACTTGTTAACCAGTCTTCTTTTTGTCCTTTGTTTCAGAATCGATGGCAACAAAGGAGAGGCTGCCTTCAAAATTGCATCGGCACTTGGCAGCGACTCTGCGTGGTACACGGCCACGGCCATCAACAAGGCAGGACGTGACACAACCAGATGTAAAGTTAATGTGGAAGTAGAATTAGCAGAGCCTGAACCAGAGAGGAAATTAATAATCCCAAAAGGAACCTATAAGGCCAAGGAGATTGCTGCTCCTGAATTGGAGCCACTTCACTTGCGTTACGGACAAGAGCAGTGGGAAGAAGGTGATTTATATGACAAAGAGAAGCAGCAGAAGCCACACTTCAAAAAGAAGCTGACCTCAGTGCGGCTCAAGAAATTTGGACCAGTGCACTTTGAATGCAGACTGACTCCCATTGGAGACCCGGCGATGGTAGTAGAATGGCTGCATGATGGGAAGCCTTTGGCTGCTGCCAATAGACTGAGAATGGTCAATGAATTTGGCTACTGCAGCCTAGATTACGAGGTTGCTTACTCGAGGGACAGTGGTGTCATTACCTGCAGAGCAACAAACAAACACGGAGTCGATCAGACCTCTGCAACTCTAATTGTAAAAGACGAGAAGAGCCTTGTTGAGGAGAGCCAGCTGCCTGAGGGCAGGAGGGGAATGCAACGAATTGAAGAGCTCGAACGAATTGCTCATGAAGGTGCCCTTGCAGGTGTCTCAGAAGAAGTGACAGAAAAGACCAAACCCGAGATTGTCTTGTTCCCTGAGCCTGCAAGAGTATATGAGGGTGAGATTGCAAGATACCGTTGCAGAGTGACTGGGTACCCCCAACCAAAAGTCAACTGGTATCTCAATGGGCAACTCATCCGTAAAAGCAAACGTTTCCGACTTCGCTATGATGGCATATACTATCTTGAAATTGTTGACTGCAAGTCCTATGATTCTGGAGAGGTCAAAGTGACAGCGGAGAATCCAGAAGCTGTTGTGGAGCACACAGTTAAGCTAGAAGTTCAGCAGAAAGAGGACTTCAGATCTGTTCTCCGCCGTGCTCCAGAACCCAAGGTGGAGGCACCCACCGAGCATGGCAGAGTGTCTTTTGACGTTGTCAAGGCTGACAAACCCCATGAAGCGCCACTCAGTAAGGAAGTTGTGAAGCTGAGGAAGGCCGAAAGGGTTACACATGAAAAAGAAACCGAGGAGACAGAGGAGCTTCGCAGTAAATTCAAACGTAGGAAGGAAGAAGGCTATTACGAAGCTATCACAGCAGTTGAGATGAAATCACGTCGAAAAGATGAGTCCTATGAAGATATGTTGAGAAAGAGGAAGGAAGAACTCCTCCACTGGACCAAAGACATGCCTGAGGAAGAGAAGAAAGCTCTTCTTGCTGAAGGCAAAGTGACCATTCCAACTCTTAAACCAGACAGGATCGAGCTGTCACCAAGCATGGAGGCTCCTAAAATCCTAGAACGCATACAAAGCCAAACTGTCCCTCAGGCAGACGAGGCCCACTTCCGTGTTCGGGTGGTGGGTAAGCCAGAGCCTGAGTGTGAATGGTTTAAAAATGGAGTGAAGCTCGAGAAATCCGAGCGCATCTACTGGTACTGGCCTGAAGATCACGTTTGTGAATTGGTTATTCGAGATGTCGCAGCTGAAGACTCTGCTAGCATCATGGTGAAAGCCATGAACATTGCTGGTGAAACTTCAAGCCATGCATTCTTGCTTGTACAAGGTAAGAAAGATGTATTTATACAATTTCAGATCCTTCTTGTTTTAATCTTTTATTTTTTACACCTAAATAGTCATGTAAGGCTGCGGTGGGTTGGCACCCTGCCCGGGATTGGTTCCTGCTTTGTGCCCTGTGTTGGCTGGGATTGGCTCCAGCAGACCCCCGTGACCCTGTGTTCGGATTCAGCGGGTTGAATAATGGATGGATGGATAGCCATGTCAGGGGGCTCAGCACACTGCCCTGTGGAGTGTTTGTGTTGAGGGTGAACTTGGTGGATGTGATGCTTCCAGTCCACACATGCTGAGGTTTGCCAACATCTAGTTATAAAGGGAGGTGCCAAGGAGTTTGGTGGTCAGCTTTGCTGGTACAACAGTGTTAAACGCTGAGCTGTACTCTATAAAGAGGACTTTGGCATAACAGTTTTTACTATCTGGATGTGCCAGGATGGCAAGAAGTGCAAGGGAGATGGCATCCCCTATCGAGAGGTTTCATTGTCGTGCCACGCTAGTGTTTTCTGAAATCACTGCACGGTTGTTTTTGTTTGCTGACTTTTTTTAAGTTTGGAAGAAGGGTGAACTCCAGTTATTGAAATCATGTGGTTTGAGGGGCTTGTGTGAGCCAATAACCCAGTGAAACAGTAGGATCGACTATAGGGACATTTAATAAGAATGGCAACAGGCAGCATTAACAAGAAAAATATTACTGGGATTTACCACTGGGGTAAAAAAAACACAAAACAGCAAATCCATCTTCTTCTTCTTCTACTTCTTTTTTCGGCTGCCCCCATTTAGGGATCTCCACCGTGGATGATCTGCCTCCATCTATACCTGTCATTTACATCATTTTCTGCCACACTGACTTCCTTCATGTTCTTCCTCACCACATCCATCAACGTCTTCTTCGGCCTTCCTCTGTTCCTCTTGTCTAGCGGTGCCATCCTCAACATTCTTTTCCTGACATACCCCTCATCTCACCTCTTTCATGTGCCCAAACCATCTCAGTCTAGCCGCTCTCACTTGGTCACCAAACTGACATACCTGTGTTGTCCCTCTAATATCCTCATTCCAAAGCCTGTCTACCCTCGTTACTCCAAGCGAAAATCGTAGCATCAAAGCAGGAAATCCATCAATCTTCTTATATAAGGCGCTAGTGTGGCTATCTGTTTGTCTGTCCAGGATTTGATTTGGCTTGGTTTGGATTTGGCGCTCGCAAACCGATTGACCTGAAATTTGGTACACATATACTACGTGACGTCTACTATCTGCTTTCAGGGTAATGATTGACCTCCGAGGTTATTCCTCTTTTTTATTTTTATTTTATCTTATTGTCAAATTAACTCTCGGCAGCAGGCAGCAGGGCGGCGGTGTTCTCATCAGAACCTTGGTGTTATTTTTGATTCCTCCCTCTCTTATTCCGCCCACATAAACCACATTATATTCAATATATATTGGCGTGTCGGCCCAGTGCAGGTGCACAGTTTGCACAGGCCTAAGGCCGCCCCTGTCCTGACGTCTCAGCCCATTTGTTAATGATTATGATGGTTACCTCTGTACATCTTTATAATGTCTCCAGCCACCGAGGAGTTTGGTTGGGTGGCGCCCATCTCTGTTGTGTGTAATCATTTGGAGGTGCAGGATGCTAACTTGGATCACTGGATGGATTCAAAGTGCAGTGCACAGCCATCTTAGCCCGTTGAGCTACAGGAGATCTCTCTTCTAGTGACCAGTAGGGTTCTTGATTGGCAGCAGGCTCTCTCCATTTTGGCTTTTCTGGTCGGTTACAGTTGTGTCACTTTATTACAGTTACTTCTACAAGGAATACAAGGATGAGAAGTCCATTTTGGCAGGATGTCCCTATGAATCATGGAATGTCAGTAGATGTGTTGCAATCGGGATAACCAGAGTTCATAACCATGTAATAAATGCCGTAGTCATTGTGGTTTATAATATTATTTTCTGTGTTTTAGCCAAGCAAGTGATTACCTTCACTCAAGAGTTAGAAGATGTTAACGCCAAGGAGAAAGACACCATGGCAACATTTGAATGTGAAACATCAGAGCCATTTGTTAAAGTGAAATGGATGAAGAACAATGTGCAGATTTTCCCAGGAGACAAGTACAGAATGCATTCGGACAGAAAAGTCCATTTTCTTTCTGTTTTAATCATTGATATGACTGATCCAGCAGAGTACACTTGTGCACTTATTGAAGATGAATATGTGAAGACTTCCGCTAGGCTTATTGTGGAAGGTACAGAAAAGAAATGATCTCACATGTGGTCACTCATATGGTAAAAAAATATATTATCCCTCACCTGTTCTCAATGTAATTTCTTTTATAGGTGCTCCCCTTGAAATCGTGAAGAAACTGGAAAATATTGAAGTGCCCGAATCAATGTCAGGCGAATTTGAATGTGTTGTTTCCAGAGAAGACGTTGAGGGCAAGTGGTACCGTAGGGATGTTGAGATTACATCAAGCAGTAAATATGTCATTGCTTCAAGACGTGGTCGCCACAGCCTGATGGTAAAAGATGTCACTAGGGAGGATCAAGGTGAATACACATTTGTTGTTGGTGACCAGAAGACAACTTCATCACTGAAGATGATATGTAAGTTATTTTCTATAATGTAAATCTAGAGGCAGTGTGTCTCACTGTGTAGTATAGCTGTACGCACTTAGAACTGATACATTCTGTGTTTCAGACACTGTGATGTGTATTCTGTGGAAGATCAGCCCGGACACATGCAGACACCAAGACACAAGTCCTAAAAGCTCACGTTTTATTGTTTCAGCACCACACACAGTGCGCCAATCAGCCACAATTAAACTCAGTCCTTTCTTCCTCTGTCTTTTTCTTCGTCGTCTTTTCTCCTTTTGGCACCTCCACTCCTGTCCCGCCAGTTTTGTCCTCCTCTTCCCGACTCAGGCTCCCTGAGCGGCCTCTTTAATATTGCACCCGAAGCGCTCCAGGTGCCTGCCGATGATCTTCCGGCAGCACATCCTGGTGTAGTGGAAGTGCTCCGGCCCAAGATTCTGGAATTGTCCAGGCGCCCCCTGGTGGTGTCCACGGGACCCCACAGGGTTGAGCTTCTAAGCAATCTGGGGGAGCTGCCCTCTCCTGTTCCGGGAAAGGTATTGCTTCTCCCCCCGGTCCTTCCATAATAAAGGCGCCCCAGCCGTCCGCCACAACACATAAATCAAGATAGTTTGCACTAGTAATTGCTTTCAATTTCAGTGTTTCGTAAAGATTTCAAGTAATAACAGACCAAAATCAAGACATTCTATCAATATACATTTTGGAATTTAACTTTATGAATATTTTTGCCCTTGTTTAGTTTTTCTTAACTTGTCTGCTATTGGGGTGGCACGGTGGCGCAGTGGGTAGCGCTGCTGCCTCGCAGTTGGGAGACCTGGGGACCCAGGTTCGCTTCCCGGGTCCTCCCTGCGTGGAGTTTCCATGTTCTCCCCGTGTCTGCGTGGGTTTCCTCCCACAGTCCAAAGACATACAGGTTAGGTGGATTGGCGATTCTAAATTGGCCTTTTGGTGTGTGTTTGTGTGTGTCCTGTGGTGGGTTGGCACCCTGCCCGGGATTGGTTCGTGCTCTGTGTTGGCTGGGATTGGTTCCAGCGAACCCCCGTGACCCTGTGTTCGGATTCAGCGGGTTGGAAAATGGATGGATGGATTGTCTGCTATTGAAAGTGCTGTAGACATGAGAGAGTTCTGAGAACTGAAATGGACTCTCCCTCTCATGGCTGCAGTCGAGCTTTCTTAATAGTCCAGACTGCCTGAATTTTTCATCAAGTGGCAGAGATTTTTAGTTATGTTACATAAAGGAAGTCAGATGTAGACAAGGTCACCATAGTAAATGTGAAAAGACGGCTCATCATGTTCATGGGGAGACTGCCAACTACACCATCTCTAACAAAAGCAGACCAGAAACTAAAACATTGTGCGGGTGCACAAACACTTTTCTCATTGAAATCAAAACATATTTCTCACTTGGTGGTGGTCTTTATTTTGCATCGGACTTCACGGGCTGTTAAATGCTGTTGGCCACCTCAGTCACTGTCCTGGAGGGCTTCGGTGGCTGCAGGTTTTCATTCCAACCACCTTCCTAATTAGAGGATAGGGCTTGCTGATAATGGAACTTAAATGGCTTGTTAGTGCATTCATTCATTCATCCAAGACAAATTTTAATTACTGTATAATTTCCTAAAAACATCCATATGTTAAAGAAACTGGAATAGATTTGCACTTCAAAGTACACTTCTGGGGTTATTGATTACAGACTTTTTATAAAATGAAAAAAAGGCTTTGTAATCTTTACTGAGATGACAACATGCAGTGCGTAAAAACTTACTGACCTGAGTAATTCAGACAAAACTAAAATTACGTAGGTCCTCCGTGTGACAATGCGGGTTCGCTCCAAGCTCCCCTCTTCCTTCTGGGTGCCCTTGAACCCGACACCGTCGGTAATGTCACCGATGAGCTTGGCAGTGAGGCACAACAATGAAGCAAGGGGATGGTGCAAAAGTGCAACAAAAAATTAAAACAACAAAAATCAAAGTGTTCAAATAAATAGTGCAGTGCATCACATAAATCCATCCATCCATTATCCTACGTATATTGGAATCCGCAGAAATAGAGAGGATGGGTTTCCCCTGTCTATATATACAGTTTAGGGGGTACACCCGTTCCCCCCACCCCTTGTGTGTGGCAGTAGGACATGAAACATATCTAACTTTTGTAAGAATCAGCATGTGAAATTTCAGCTTCCCACCAATATGGAAAGTGGGAGAATTTAGTGAGGAGTCAGTGAGGGCTTTGCCTTTTAATGGGGAGGGTTTCGTTAGGAAGGGCATCTGGTGTAAAATTTTGCCAAATCCATGTGCGGACAGCCTGATCCCTAATGGGAGCAGCCGAAAGAAGAAGAAGATAACAAGAAATACATTTATCATAGTGAATAATAAAACAAGAGCGTCAGCTTTTAAGGATAAGCTCAGAAGGATATGAGAGTCAGACACATGCCAGGCGCACATTGGGTTCAAATTCAACTCTTACAAGTCGATTCTGGCTTTGTAATGAAATGAGCTGAATAATGTGATACTAGTTCCATAGATCGGTTATGCCAAGATGTAGAAGAGCAGATCTTGAAACGGGTCCATCCCAGCAGCTAGACTGACGTCTACTCTTTTGTTTGAATTTCCAGTACGTGCTGTAACCGTCTTGCAAGGCCTCAGTGACAAGACTGTATGTGAGGGTGACATCACTCAGCTGGAAATTAAGTTTTCTCAGGAAAATGTTGAAGGCACCTGGATGAAGAATGGACAGACTATTCATTCAAGTGAAAGAGTTCACATTGTAATTGACAAGCAGACACACATGCTGCTTATTGAAGACTCTTTAAAGACAGACGCTGGAACCTACTCCTTCCTTGTTACTGGCCATGACCTTTCAACATCAGGCCGATTGTCAGTTCAAAGTGAGTTATGCTTTTTATTTAACTATATAGTACTCTTTCCTTGACTACATTGTTAACAATACTTTGCAACCGCAGAACATACAGAAAAAGTAAGTGAATGGCTTAAATGCAACATAGCACATGTTCAATATCTCGCTCTTTCTCCTCGTTCAGGTGTTGATATTGTTATACCACTGAAGGATGTGACTTCCGTTGAAGGAACAAAAGCTGTACTTGAAGCCAAAGTGACTGCTCAGGACATAGCTGCAGTTAAGTGGTATCTCGACGATGAGCTAATTACATCTTCTGAGAGAGTCCAACCTGTTGCCAAAGGGGCAAAGCAAAGACTGGTGTTCAGCAGAACATTTGCTTCAGACGAGGGACAGTACAAGCTAGTCATTGGCAAAGCAGAGTCCAGCTGCAGACTTACCGTTGAAAGTAAGTAGGGCTTTTGTTTTCTTTTGGTAACGGCTACATTATTAGGACAATTGGTCTAACAACAGTCAATCTCTTCAGGTATTCACATTGTCCAAGGACTGCAAGACCAGACCTGCACAGAAACCCAAAATGTGACATTTACAGTCAAGCTGTCACATCCTGGCATTGATGCCGTTTGGATGTTTAAAAACAACGTTCTCAAATCGGGTCCAAAGTACAAAATGGAATCAGATGGCAAGGTGTACACGCTAACTGTGAACAATACCATGAAGGATGAGGAGGGAGAATATACGTTTGCTGCAGGAGAAAAGACATCCAGTGCAAAGCTCACCGTTTCAGGTAAGGAAGTAACACCGTAAAGAAGACATGCTGCACAAACCACAGGTTGTATCTATCAGGGCCTCAAATGTACAGGTGCTGGTCATAAAATGAGAATATCATGACAAAGTTGATTTATTTCAGTAATTCCATTCAAAAAGTGAAACTTGTATATTAGATTCATTCATTACACACAGACTGATGTATTTCAAATGTTTATTTCTTTTAATGTTGATGATTATAACTGACAACTAATGAAAGCTCCATTCTCCACTCGTTGCAGTCGATTGATGTCTTTTTTTGGGTGGTCCTGAGAGGAATACGTTACAGTAATCTAGTCGACTGAAAACAAAAGTGTGAACTAATTTCTCAGCATCTTGCAATGTTATAAGAGGTCTAACTTTTATTATATTTCTTAAGTGAAAAAATGCTGTCCTAGTGATCTGATTAATATGCAATTTAAAATTCAGGTCACAGTCAACATTTACCCCTAATTCTTTACCTCCATCTTGACTTTTAATCCTAATGCATAAAGTTTATTTCTAATAACCTCATTATATCCATTATTGTCAATCACTAAAATTTCAGTTTTCTCTTTATTTAGCTTGAGAAAATTATTATTCATCCATTCAGAAATACAAGTAAGAAATTGTGTTAGTGAATCAAGAGAGTCGGGGTCATCAGGCGCTATTGATAAATACAGTTGCGTGTCATCAGCATAGCTGTGGTAGCTCACGTTATGCCCTGAGA
Source organism: Erpetoichthys calabaricus (assembly GCF_900747795.2). Lineage (NCBI taxonomy): Eukaryota > Metazoa > Chordata > Cladistia > Polypteriformes > Polypteridae > Erpetoichthys > Erpetoichthys calabaricus. The sequence continues at coordinate 4,030,761 of NC_041401.2, read as the reverse complement.
TAATCTGACCTAAAGGAAGCATGTAAATCGAAAAGAGCAGCGGACCCAGGATAGAGCCTTGTGGAACACCATATAGAATATCATGTGTCTCTGAAGTATAATTACCACAACTAACTAAGAATTTTCTACCAGCCAGGTAGGATTCAAACCAATTTAAGACCCTGCCAGAGAGGCCCACCCACTGACTAAGGCGATTTCTAAGAATATTATGATCAATGGTGTCAAATGCAACACTCAGATCTAAGAGGACGAGAACAGATAAACGGCCTCTGTCTGCATTTACACGCAAGTCATTTACTACTTGAACGAGTGCAGTTTCTGTGCTGTGATTTGTTCTGAAAGAGACATTGTCTTTCAATGAAGTCAGAGAATGTTTTTCTTGATGTAGTGTTGAGTAGCAAGGGTGCAATAGCCATTCGGTTCCATGTTTTTAAACAGCAACAGTTGATATCTCTGTAGGAAATGTTTTCCTTTGACTCTACAACACTGACTGAGTGGTGGCTATGAGGCTAAGGATCTGCGCTGGTATCCAGAAGGTTGCCAGTTTGAATTCCTGTTACTGCCAGAAGAGATCCTGCTCTGCTGGGCCCTTGAGCAAGGCCCTTAACTTGCAATTGCTCCAGGGGTGCTTGCTGTACAATGGCTGACCCCAAGGGGTATGCGAAAACTAAATTCCAAATACAAGAAATTGTACTAGGTGAAATAAAGAGCAAAACAAAAAAAGCTCTTGTCAGTGGAGTATATTAGGTAATACATGAACATCACAGATTGAGGTGAACATAAAAAGTTTAAAATAATAGAACATAATAAACTTGACAAATGAGAGGACACCATTCAGTCCATCGAGCCCGTTTGTTTGACGAATAGCTCAGCTGTCCGGATACCTCATCCAGATTTTTCTTAAAGGTTGTCGAGGTTTCTGCTTCAACTCCATGTCTCGATAGCTTGTTCCAGAGTCCCACAACTCTTTGCTTCAGTTTTAAATGCACATCCCTTTCATTTCCACTGATGTACTCGAGTATGTGATTCACCCTTAGAAGACCTGCTCAGAGGACCGCATTAAATGAACGCTGGGAACGCGTGGCAGCCATGATGCGTGCGCATACGCGTTCTGAGCGTGAAGTATAAATGAGCCCTTAGGCCTAAAGAATGTTGCCAGTTCTACTTTATTCATAATAATTCTTTACATTTATGTCAAACTGCTTGAGTGAGTGGGGGGCCACTTCGACTGCCACCAGTGTGTAGCATCCACCTGAATGATGTGATGGCAGCCATTTTTTTTTTTTGCACCATGCATGCTCATCATACATTAGCTGTTAGGTAGTGAAGTGGTGAGAGGTAGCCAATTAGAGACAGAGGATGATTAGGCCATGGAGGGTAGTTTGGCCTAGACGTTGGCATACACCCTACCCTTTATAAATTTGAGGACTCTGAGATCTGCTTAGCATTCATCCATGGAACGCACAAGTTCAACCAGTCTGTACTAATGCAGTGTACTGTCACATAGAAAAGCCTGAATCATTTAGTAAGTGGTACCCTCTTTACGCAAAGCCGGCATAAGCGGTTTCTTGTACTTATGTATTAGTGGTCCCTTCTAACTGAGTCTGAACAATTTATCATCCCTAGAGAAACCAGGCCATGATTTGTTTTTTATGATTTATCATAACTATTATGACACAAATCACAAAAAAGTATTGTTCATCCTAAGGTGGAGCCATAAGTAAACCCTTGGAAGATGTCACAGTTGCGGAGTCTCAGACTGCCATCTTTGAATGTGAAGTAGCCAACCCTGACTCAGAAGGCAAGTGGCTCAAGGAAGGAAAAACACTCAGCTTTACCGAAATCGTCAAATGTGAGTCGGATGGAAGAAAAAGAAGACTCATCATTCAGGGATCCAAGCAGGATGATATTGGAGAGTACACGTACCAAGTGGCAACTTCAATGACATCCGCTAAGCTGAAGGTAGAAGGTAAGAAAGCATGCTGATATTTACATATTGTAGCTGTGTCTTTTTCTTGGTTCCCAAAGTCGACCAGCTACTGAGTCGGCAAGGCAGGATCCAGCATGAGTTTGTGCTAATGCAATCTTTACTCTCATTTTTGTGAGATTTTCAAATTTCCATACTTCCATTATCAGGGTGCGCACAAAGTCCGTATACCCCTATCTTTAGGAGCATTTACAGGAATAACCATGACAATTTGGTTCCTGTGGACATCAGCCCAAGTCTTCCCAAAATTTCGAGGTGTGTTTCCGACATCCCGTCTGGTGCTGCCACCTGCTGCCGCTCAAGAAATCGCAACAACGTGGTGGTTGTTCCAAGACGAAGCAATGGGTGACACAAGTCAGGAAGCTTGTGATCTGATGCTGCACCAATTTCCAACAAATGCTGAGAAGGAAAAGGTTATGTTCTCTGACGAGTGCATGATTTATTGCAGCTCCCGCAATTGAAACGTGTTTTTTTCTGGGGAAAAGAAAATCCACATTTCTTTGAAGAAATTGAGCATAGCCCACCACACATGATGATCTGGGCCGGAATGACAGCACAGCATTTGTTTGGCCCTTATTTTTTTGTTGGTTCTGTTAACCAAATCAGTTATCTGGAAATGCTGAAATGGCTGGCTCATCCCACAACTGAGAAACCAGGGCGTCCTTGACAGTGTTTGGTTTCAACAAGACGGGACACATGCCCATTTCGCAATCACCGTGCGTGATCGCCTCAATGATGTTTTTGGGAATCGTTGGATCGGACGAGGATCAAACAACAACCCTGCTCCTCTTCCGTGGCCACGGAGAAGCCCTGATCTCACAACTCCAGATAATGCACTCTGGGGGGGGGGGGTTTATCAAAGAAGACGTGCAGAAGCGCCGTTATTCATCGAACGATGAACTGAAACATGCGGTTCGCGCGGTGTTCCAGAAAGTCACCCCGCAAATGTTGCAGAATATGAGCAGGAGAACCTGGCAGCGCATTCGGCTATGCAGAGATCATGGAGGGACCCATACAGATGTTTTGGATTCCTAAGAGGTAACCTTTAGCTTTCAAAATCCTCCCAAAGATAGGGGTATACGGACTTTGTGCACACCCTGTATTACGGGACTTGCTTCCAAAGGCTGTAAGTATGACGTGACTTGACCGTCTCACGGGACGTGAAAGTGTCTCTCGGTCTCTCTTCAAAAGATCACGTCTTGTCGCAAGAAAAAAGTCTCGCATCGTCGCATGATTTTCTTTTTTATAATAGAGAGATATTCTACAGTTACTTGACTTTAGAAGTGAAATGAATCTTCTCTTCTGTTGTACAGCTGTCAAGGTGAAGAAGACTCTGAAAAACCAAACAGTGACAGAAACACAGGATGCAGTCTTCTCTTTGGAACTCACGCATGCTGACGTACATGGCTCTCAGTGGATTAAAAACGGTGTTGAGCTGGAGCCCAGTGACAAGTACGAGATAAAAGTGGAAGGTTATCTGCACACTCTGACCATTAAAAACTGCAACACCCAGGATGAGTCTGTCTACAGCTTCAAACTAGGAAAGTTGGGAGCGACTGCCAGGCTTCATGTGGAGAGTAAGTTTTGTGATCCCTGTGGATAATTGAAGTAATTAATGATGAAATGAAAGATGAATGAGGAACAAGATGCATGTATTTGTTTTATTTATGTCCTACCGTCTTAGGCAACTAGTTTAATAATGCATATGGAAGGATTATTTTATGTGCTCTGCATTTGATTTCTGGAGGGTCACAGCGGGTTTAGACAGTAACAGCAGGTGTAGTTCGTTGTATTGCCACGTGTACCAACTACAGTGAAATTCTAACTTTCATGTCCAGCTCACATGCAACAGGTCCCTACTTCCCAGTAAATAAGAATGAATTAAAATAGAGAACTTTATATTGTTTAATAGTAGTATGGTGTTGTACCGTGTCAAGAAGAATGACACCTTTTATTGGCCAACTGTTATTGTTAAATCAAAAACACTACTCATCTTATCCGATGTACCCCTGAGTCCTACTCCTGTTTTTTGAAACTTTGTTGAACAAAACTCATAAAAACTCCTTATCATAGCCTAAATAACACAAGAATGGTGGTGTGGTATGCTGTCCCTCTAGTCAGTCACTTGATCAAAACACTATGTCTGTTAGGAATGGCACCCTTGGGTTACTGTTACTGTCTTACAGAGTGAAATACTGTAGAAACATTGATCAATAACGTGATTTTTAGTGCTCATACTTATTTCCTTTTAGAAGTAGTATCTTGATGGTTTGCTAAAACAGTTCCATCCATCTATCCATTATCCAACCTGCTATATCCTAACTACAGGGTCACGGGGGTCTGCTGGAGCCAATCCCAGCTAACATAGGGCACAAATAAACCCCGGGCAGGGTGCCAGCCCACCGCAGGGAGGACACACACACACAAACACACACACACCAAGCACACACTAGGGACAATTTAGGATCGCCAATGCACCTAACCTGCATGTCTTTGGACTGTGGGAGGAAACCTACACAGACATGGGGAGAACCTGGGAAGCGAACCTGGGTCTCCTAACCGCAAGGCAGCAGCGCTACCACTGTGCTGCCCACATTGAAAATGTCCATAAATTAATAGAATTGAATGTACATGTCATAGGTCTAATTGTGCCATTGTCTACTTACTTGTACAAGTGATCAGTTTTCTTTCTCATTCCATGTAATTTCCTGCTCCTCTTCACCAATGTGCTGCTGTTAAATCTTTTACCCTCTGTGATAATTGCCTGGACACCACCAGTTGGAGACCACATATTCATCCAAATACCTTTTATTTTCTCTTCTTAACACACACAAGTCAGTCCCGCACAAGTCCCACAATGCTTCTAGCCCCAGTCTCCCTTCTCCTGGGCCTTCTCTCTCCATGTCCCAGGGCCACCTGCACACTCTCTCCAGGAGCTTCGTCCTGCTCCTGCTCCCGACTCCAGCTCCTTGAGTGGTGGTGGCTGGCCCTTTTTATATCCCACCCGGAAGCGTTCCAGGTGCTTGACCACCTGGTCCTAATTGCACTTCCGGGTGGGGCTGAAGATACAACTCCATGCAGCTCCTCCTAGCAGCCATCCGAGCCCCCAACCAGGCTGTGGAGGACTCCATCTCCCATGGAGCCATGCGCCGGGTTGGGGAATCATTGTCTGCCAGGGAGGCTGCCACCAAGCGTCACAGGGGAGGTATTGAACTGTCCATGGCCGCTCCCCTGGAACAGATGCAGCAGGGGCGTCCCTGCTGGGCATGGGACCCGGCTGTCCATTACACCTCTTTTGAGGTCCATCATTTATGCTGTTGCACAGGCTCTGATGTTACTACTGGTTGCTTCTGCCTTGGTGTCCCAAACCCTTAGGACCTCTCTGGCTCTTTTTACCAAGAAGCACAATATGTGATGTGCCAGGGTGGTTCTATGAGCACATTCGCTAAACCTTTATCTTTGTGCCAGCATGGCTGCTTTGTTGTTCTTCTATAGCAGCTTATCAGTTATTGTGTAGACCAGAATGCTTGCCACTAAGGCCGGTGGATTGAACACTGACTCCTATGTATCACTAAAAATTACACTTCTCTTGCCAATGCCCCGATTACAGAAATCCCAAAATAATTCCGCTGTACCCAACAAAGTTGGAGAGTTGCTCTAAAAAGTCATAAGACTGTCACTTCAGTTTCTGCCACTGACCCGTTTTGTGAAGAGATGAGTTTACTGATTCTACAAAATGTGGACACAATTATGCTATCTCTTTGAAGGACACTGAAATGGTGCTCAGCATGCAAAAGAAATAAATAAAATGCCATCAATTGATTACTGCGGTGGGTTGGCACCCTGCCCAGGATTGGTTCCTGCCTTGTGCCCTGTGTTGGCTGGGATTGGCTCCAGCAGACCCCTGTGACCCTGTGTTCAGATTCAGCGGGTTGGATAATGGATGGCTGGATGGATCAATTGATTATTTGTCAAATTAAGAACATTGAATTTTTATGGACTGTTTTTGTCCCATTTGTTTCTCTTCAGCTATAAAGATTATCAAGAAACCCAAAGATGTGACCACCCTAGTTGATGCAACTGCTTCCTTCGAGCTGAGCCTGTCTCATGACAATGTGCCAGTTAAATGGATGTTCAACAATGTTGAGCTCAAGCCAAGTGGCAAGTACAAGATTTTGACAGAAAGGAAAGCCCACAAACTGCTTATTCAAAATGTCACCCAGGAGGACTCTGGAGAGTACACGGCCGTTGTTGGACATCTTGAGTGCCGAACACGACTGTGTGTAGAAGGTGGGTCTGCTTCGTGTTTTCTGATTTATGAAATGCATCAGATAGCTCACGTGACTCAGAATAATGTTCTATTCCTGTATTACACTTTTGTGTTGATTAACATTTCTTCATAAAAATCCATGTGTGATTAGATGCTGTGATCTATCATTCAAGAATCTTGTTGCTTAATTCTGTTTGCAGCATATTGGAAGGAAGCTATTTACCCATCAATATTTTATGTTGTACTTGTAACTACATGCCAATTACTAGGCCCTATACCTGGAATAAAATTATAATCCAATGTCAAATTGGTGTTTTAGCAGATGAAAGAAATGAAACAAATCACTGGACAAATGTCATTATAGCCTAAATTTCCACTTTCATGTCAAATATCACACATAACAGGAGAAATGAGAGCTTTGAGGAAGGCAGTTACAGTCAAGAATTCAGTATGTAGGTTACAGGTAAGAACGACAGTCAAGAGATGAATCTTCAACTTGGATTTGACATGAACTTTCTTGAAAGTTCAACTTGGATTTGACATGAACGTTCCTGAAAGTTCTTGAACTTTCAAGAACATGAAAGCGAGAGGACAGAGCCAGCTAGGAATCCCATATAAACCTCACTACGATTAGTGCTGCAAGGTTACACCAACACTAATATCCATCCATCCATCCATCCATCCTCTTCTACTTATCCGAGATTGGGACGTGGAGGCAGTAGCTTGAGCAGAGATGCCCAGACCTCCCTCTCCCCGGCCACTTCTACTAGCAGTTCCAGGGGATCCCAAGGCATTCCCAGGCCAGCTGAGAGACATAGTTCCTCCAGCGTGTCCTGGGTCTTCTCCGGGGCCTCCTCCAGGTTAGATGTGCCTGGAACACCTCACCAAGGAGGCATCCAGGAGGCATCCTGATCAGAAGCCCGATCCACCTCATCTGACTCCTCTCGATGCAGAGGAGCGGCTCTACTCAGATGACCGAGCTTCTCACCCTATCTTTAAGGGAAAGCCCAGACACCCTGCGGAGGAAACTCATTTCAGCCGCTTGTATTCGTGATCTCGTTCTTTCGGTCACTACCCACAGCTCATGACCATAGGTGAGGGTAGGACCGTAGATTGACCAGTAAATCGAGAGCTTTGCCTTTCGGCTCAGCTCCTTTTTCACCACGACAGACCGAAAAAGGAGCTACTAACACTGTAATGATAAATCACTGAATCATTCTGACCCCAGAATGCTGATAACTTCAACCAGGGGAATTTTGGAAGGAACAAACATCTATCTGCCAAATTTCATTTGTGAACAGAACAAGCTCTACCTGCTCTATCCAAATGTTAAACCCTTGAAATGTGACCCTGTGGTACAACTGGGCAGGTCTGATCACATCTTGCTGCCACATATAATCCTGTAATTGACAGTAGCAGCTGTCTAGGAGGCATCCTGATCAGATGCCCGAGCCACCTCATCTGACTCCTCTCGATGTGGAGGAGCAGTGGCTCTACTCTGAGCTTCTCACCCTATCTTTAAGGGAAAGCCCAGAGGAGGAAACTCATTTTATAATATCTTCTCTCTTCTCTTTAGCCCTTCGCATCACCAAGACAATGAAAAGCATTGAGATTCCTGAGACCAAGGCTGCCACATTTGAGTGTGAAGTTTCTCACTTTAATATTCCTGCCATGTGGCTCAAAAATGGAGTGGAAATAGAAATGAGCGAAAAATTCCGAATTTCCGTTCAGGGCAAACTTCATCAGCTGATCATCATGAATACCAGCAGTGAAGATTCGGCCGAGTATACGTTTGTCTGCGGGAATGATAAAGTCTCTGCAACTCTAACTGTTAATCGTAAGTCAAACCTGAAACGCTTTGTTCTGTAGCTGTACTGTGATGACAGAACACCCCTATTCATATTTATTTGGAGTGTTTTTTGACTAAAGTGATCACAGATTAACTCAATCCCATGTTCTGCTGTGAAGTCGAGTCACTCTTTTAGAAGCCTAAATATGAGACAGTGATCAATAATAATAATGCATTTTATTTATATAGCGCCTTCCCACGCTCAAGGCGCTTGTTGTAGTGGCAGATGTGTTTATGTAACACTACTTTGTAGTCCAACTTCTCCTAGACACGTTAATGATATGGCTCTATCATCAATAACATTTTAGTGCAGTGTTAACCATTCTAATGACACTTGTACCTTTTTTTTCCAGCCATCCTCATCACTTCTATGTTGGAAGACTTGAATGCTCAGGAGAAAGACACCATCACCTTTGAGGTTAATGTCAATTATGAAGGCATAACTTACAAATGGCTGAAGAATGGGGTGGAAATCCGATCCACTGACCGCTGCCAGATTAAATCTAAGCAACTGAACCACACACTGACTGTCAGGAATGTCCACTTTGGAGATGCTGCCGAGTACAGCTTTGTGGCAGGTTCTGCTGTCACCTCTGCCACTCTCTTTGTGGAAGGTAAATGGGGCTGCCTTTGTTGATCTAAAATATTTTTATGCGATTCATTGACATATTACTACATGGAAATAATTTGTAAAGCTTTGTTCGTGAAGATCAGCTAAAGTGGTACATCAAACAAATCACCAGGACCAGATAATATTTATCCTTGAGTTCTTAAGGAGGCTAGTGAGTACAGATATAAACTATTGACGCATATTTTTAGGAAGTCACTGCGCACTGGAGAGATTCCAAAGGACTGGAAAATGGCAAATATCATCCCATTATATAAAAAGAGTGACTGGGCAGATACCAGCAACTATATGCCAGTAAGCTTAACGTGCATCACAGGAAAATTAATGGAAGGAATTATTAAGGATAAGATTGAGCAACACCTGGAAAGGACAGGAGTTATTAGGAACAGTCAGCATGGGTTCAGAAGAGGGAGGTCGTGTTTTACTAACATGCTGGAATTCTATGAGGAGGCAACAAAAGGATACAAGCAGAGTGGAGCAGATGATATTATTGGTCTGGACTTTCAGAAAGCATTTGATAAGGTGCCACATGAGAGGTTGGGCATCAAATTAAAAAAGGTGGGAGTTCAGGGTGATGTTTGTAGATGGGTGCAGAATTGGCTCAGACACAGGAAACAAAGGGTGATGCTGTGAGGAACCTCATCAGAACTGGCTGATGTTAAGAGTGGTGACCAGCAGGGGGTAGTACTGGGGCCGCTGCTATTTTTAATATATATAAATGATTTAGATAGTAATATAAGTAACAAGCTGGTTAAGTTTGCAGGTGATACCAAGATAGGTGGATTAGCAGATAATTTGGAATCCGTTATATCATCACAGAAGGACTTGGATAGCATACAGGCTTGGGCAGATTTGTGGCAGATGAAATTTAATGTCAGTAAATGTAAAGAATTACACATTGGAAGTAAAAATGTGAGGTCTGAATACACAATGAGGGGTCAGAAAATCGAGAGTACACCTTATGAGAGGGATTTAGGAGTCATAGTGGACTCTAAGCTATCGACTTCCTGACAGTGTTCAGAAGCCATTAAGAAGGCTAACAGAATGTTAGGATATATAGCGCCTTGATGTGTGGAGTACAAGTCACAGGAGGTTCTGCTCAACCTTTATAACACACTGGTGAGGCCTCTTCTGGAGTACTGTGTTCAGTTTTGGCCTCCAGGCTACAAAAAGGACATAGCAGCACTAGAGAAGGTCCAGAGAAGAGCGACTAGGCTGATTCCAGGGCTACAGGGGATGAGTTATGAGGAAAGATTAAAAAAGCTGAGACTTTACAGTTTAAGCAAAAGAAGATTAAGAGGTGACCTGACTGAAGTGTTTAAAATTATGAAGGGAATTAGTGCAGTGGATCGAGACTGTTATTTTAAAATGAGTTCATCAAGAACACGGGGACACAGTTGGAAACTTGTTAAGGGTAAATTTCGCACAAACATTAGGAAGTTTTTCTTTACGCAAAGAACGATAGAAACTTGGAATAAGCTACCAAGTAGTGTGGTAGACAATAAGACGTTAGGGTCTTCCAAAACTCGACTTGATGTTTTCTTGGAAGAAATAAGTGGATAGTACTGGCGAGCTTTGTTGGGCTGAATGGCCTGTTCTCGTCTAGAGTGTTCTAATGTTCTAAATGTTCTAATGTTCAAAGTGGGATCCCGAGTTGTTGCAGCAACACGCTGTACCACTGCAGGCTCCTCAACTTGACTGCTTTAAAAAGTTATCTGACTACACACTACTTTTTACATGTTGAAAGCCTCCCCCCCACACACACACACTGCTCATGTTTATTGCTGCTTTAATATTATCAACCCACCACTGGTTAAGATGGGTTGGAAAGTGGATGGATGGCTCTGCATGCCAACCCCCTGCAGTATACTGTGCTATAAAGTATTTGTTCTAATGTAATTGTGGTCTGATTTACATTTTTTTTCCTTCATTTTTTTCTTTTAGCTCGTCTTATTGAGTTTAGGAAACATATTAAGGATATTAAAATTATTGAGAAGAAGAAAGCCACTTTTGAATGTGAGCTCTCAGAACCCAACGTTTCTGTGCAGTGGATGAAAGACGGACAAGAGCTTGAAACTGGCGACAGGTAAAAGTCTGCTGTGGGCATGTGTGACGGCATGATCCGTGTATGGCAATATTCAGTTAGGTCCATAAATATTTGGACAGAGACAACTTTTTTCTCATTTTGGTTCTGTACATTACTACAATGAATTTGAAATGAAACAACTCCGATGCGGTTGAAGTGCAGACTTTCAGCTTTAATTCAGTGGAGTGAACAAAACGATTGCATAAAAATGTGAGGCAACTAAAGCATTTTTTGAACACAATCCCTTCATTTCAGGGGCTCAAAAGTAATTGGACAAATGAAATGACTGGAAATCAAATGTTCATTTCTAATACTTGGTTGAAACCTCTTTGCTGGCAATGACAGCCTGAAGTCTTAAACTCCTGGACATCACCAGATGTTGGGTTTCCTCCTTTTTAATGCTCTGCCAGGCCTTTACTGCAGCGACTTTCAGTTGCTGTTTGTTTGTGGGCCTTTCTGTCTGAAGTTTAGTCTTCAACAAGTGAAATGCCTGCTCAGTTGGGTTAAGATCAGGTGACTGACTTGGCCATTCAAGAATTTTCCATTTCTTTGCTTTAATAAACTCCTGGGTTGCTTTGGCTGTATGTTTTGGGTCATTGTCCATCTGTATCATGAATCAATTTGACTGCTGCATTTAGCTGGATTTGAGCAGACAGTATGTCTCTGAACACCTCAGAATTCATTCGGCTGCTTCTGTCCTGTGTCACATCATCACTAAACACGAGTGTCCCAGTGCCACTGGCAGCCATCACACTGCCTCCCTCCACCGTGTTTTACAGATGATGTGCTATGCTTTGGATAATGAGCTGTTTCACGCCTTCTCCATACTTTTTTCTTGCCATCATTCTGGTAGAGGTTGATCTTGGTTTCATCTGTCCAAAGAATGTTTTTCCAGAACTGTGCTGGCTTTTTTAGATGTTCTTTAGCAAAGTCCAATCTAGCCTTTCTATTCTTGAGGCTTATAAGTGGCTTGCACCTTGCAGTGCACCCTCTGTATTTACTTTCATGCAGTCTTCCCTTTATGGTAGACTTGGATATCGATACGCCCGCCTACCCCCTGGAGAGTGTTGTTCACTTGCTTGGCTGTTGTGAAGGGGTTTCTCTTCACCATGGAAATGATTCTGCGATCATCCACCACTGTTGTCTTCCGTGGACGTCCAGGTCTTTTTGCGTTGCTGAGTTCACCAGTGCTTGCTTTCTTTCTCAGGATGTACCAAACTGAAGATTTTGCCACTCGTAATATTGGAGCAATTTCTCAGATGGCTTCTTTCACCTGCATGGAGAGCTCCTTTGATCGCATGTTTTCTGTTCACAGCAAAATCTTCCACATGCAAGCACCACACCTCAAATCAACTCCAGGCCTTTTATCTGCTTCATTGATAAGGACATAACGACAGACTTGCCAACACCTGCCCATGAAATAGCCTTTGAGTCAATTGTCCAATTAATTTTGAGCCCCTGAAATGAAGGGATTGTGTTAAATTAATGCTTTAGTTGCCTCACATTTTTATGTAATCGTTTTGTTCACCCCACTGAATTAAAGCTGAAAGTCTGCACTTCAACTGCATCTGAGTTGTTTCATTTCAAATTCATTGTGGTAATGTACAGAACCCAAATTAGAAAAAAGTCATCTCTGTCCAAATATTTATGGACCTAACAGTATAAGATTAAAGCTTTGCAGAGGATATGTGGAGAGATGATGGACTTCACTCTACATATTGAGTATACTGCATATTTTAGAATTGTACTAATACTTTGTAGTTGATAAATGTATTTAATAATTGTCTGTATTGTGGTTTTATTGAAGTGTTCGATAATTTAAATCTGAGAGCAGGACAGACCATTATCTACTGTATGAATTAAAGTATGGCTTTTTAAAACTAACAAAACCCTCTAGCCTCATTGTGAAGATTTATTGATCAGTTTCCAATCTGGTTGTTCCACATTTTCCAAAAGAGAAGCTTCTAGCAAATCCCGTAAACACATTTGGTGGCACAGTGGTTAGTGCTGCTGCCTAGCTTGGTTTGAAGCCCCCGTGTAGAGTTTCTGTGTTTGTGTTTATTCTCCTCCTTGTGCTCTTCTCTTTCTTCCACCTCTCCAAAGAGTTAACTGGAAACTCTAAACTGGGCTTGTGTGAGTCTGAGTGTGGCTGGATGTGCACAAGTGGGCCCTGTGACCGATTCCCCGTAGCTCCAGGGCTGCTCTTAGCCTTGTGTCTGGTATCCACAGGATAAGGTCTGGCAACCTGAGATCTTCAATTAGATTAAACAGGTCCTAGAAAGTTTTTGCTTTATTTTATAATTATCAGCTTTGTAATTGAGGTTGGACGGGCTCTTGAATTTAATAAAATAACCTACAAAGTATTGGTATCTGTAGAAAATGAGCTTCTTTAGGCAGCAAAAGGTTAACATTCTAAATTTGCGCAATTACTTCTTTCTTCTGTGCACAGGTACAAATTTGTCACGGAAAAGTTTGTTCACCGTCTCATCATCCCCACCGTCCGCATATCTGACGCAGGAGAGTACTCTGTAGTGGCAGGTGGAAACCTCTCGACTGCCCATCTCTATGTGGAAGGCCGGGACGTTAAGATATCTGATCCAGTTGAGAAGCACATTACGGTAAGTTGTCAAGAATTTGCAGCATCCCGTCTGATTTTAGCTTTGCTCATTTGAAATTGGTCAGTTATCCTTTGCTGTTCAAAGCGATCCTTCCAGTGCAAATAACTGAGAAACTGGAGAGAGTTAAAGGCATACTGGCCTGTAGGCGCCATACACTTGCACACACCGGGCTTGCTTTTCAGAATGCAGACAGACAAAAGGGCTCTGTTTCTGTGCACCTCAATTCAAACATTTGCACAGTGGTGAACTGCTGATGGTCAGTTGTGAATCTTCGCCATTTGGCTCAGAAGTCACCTACTTGCAGTGGTAGCCAATAGGAGAACTCCTCCAGTGAGCCTGAACACTACGAGCGGAGCGCTTCCTTCTGGGATTAGCTGATCTCTCTGTTTTGGCAGCCACCACCTTCACTGCAAAGCGTCTCCACTACACTACACCCATCCACAGTGCAAATCCCATCTCATCGCCAAGTGTATTGCTGTGGACTTCTATCATGAAGCATCTCAGTTTGACGTTCTGCACTGTGGTGAACTGCTGGTGTTCAGTCACGAACCCATGACATACTGGATCCTAACAGCCCTCAAAACCAGCCTCCTTTTCATTATTTTGACCTAAAGGAGTTCTCCTATTAGCTCACGCTCATGCTTATGAGCCAGATATTGTGCAAGGCCAAGCTGTAAGCAAAGGGTGACGGTGGAGATACGGCTGTTGTCGAGGTCATCTTCTGATTATGCCCAGCAAGCAGTAGGAATCTCCAATCAAAGATGCATTTTGGCGTATTCTTACTGGCTTTCTGTTTATTTCAACCAGTTTGTATGATCTTATACTTATTTTGGGATGTTTTTTAATTCTATCAATAACTTTATCAGTTGTTTTTTTGGTGTGTTTTGGCTGCCATCTTGTATTTTAATGATCACCGCCACTTTGGACACCCATCACTGGGACAGGGCTTGCGTTTCAAGGGGCATGTCCTCAGAGGTAATAACAGACACAACGGGTTAAAAGGTTGGCTGAATCTCACTTCCTCACCCCCTTTTTTTTTTTTACCCCTCTTGCTTAACACTTTTTCCCATTTGATTTTTTTTTGTGGTTCTGACCTTTTTGCTAACATTTTTTTGTGCCACTTTTTGTTTTGACTTGATGATCACGTTTTTCTAATCTCCTGGTTTTGTCCTTTTTCTGTCCCACATGTTTCCCCTGAGGCTCACAAATATTACTTGTCAGCTTGCGGACGTAACGATTTGTGCTTATGCTCCTCCACCCAATAACCCTGATTCTTAACACGTTCAAATTTCTTCATTATTAGATAGATAGATAGATAGATAGATAGATAGATAGATAGATAGATAGATAGATAGATGATAGATAGATAGATAGATAGATAGATAGATAGATAGATAGATAGATAGATAGATAGATAGATAGATAGATAGATACTTCATTAATCCCAAGGGGAAATTCACATACTCCAGCAGCAGCAGCATACTGATAAAGACAATATTAAATTAAAGATTGATAACAATGCAGGTATACAGACAGACAATAACTTATAATGTTAATCGTTTACCCCCCCGGTGGAATTGAAGAGTCGCATAGTTTGGGGGAGGAACGATCTCCTCAGTCTGTCAGTGGAGCAGGACGGTGACAGCAGTCTGTCGCTGAAGCTGCTCCTCTGTCTGGAGATGATCCTGTTCAGTGGATTCTCCATGATTGACAGGAGTCTGCTCAGCGCCCGTCGCTCTGCCACAGATGTCAGACTGTCCAGCTCTGTGCCTACAATAGAGACTGCCTTCCTCACCAGTTTGTCCAGGCATGAGGCGTCTTTCTTCTTTATGCTGCCTCCCCAGCACACCACCGCGTAGAAGAGGGCGCTCGCCACAACCATCTGATAGAACATCTGCAGCATCTTATTGCAGATGTTGAAGGACGCCAGCCTTCTAAGGAAGTATAGTCGGCTCTGTCCTCTCTTACACAGAGCATCAGTGTTGACAGTCCAGTCTAATTTATCATCCAGCTGCACTCCCAGGTATTTATAGGTCTGCACCCTCTGCACACAGTCACCTCTGATGATCACGGGGTCCATGAGGGGTCTGGTTCTCCTAAAATCCACCACCAGTTCTTTGGTTTTGCTGGTGTTCAGGTGTAGGTGGTTTCAGTCGCACCATTTAACAAAGTCCTTGATTAAGTTCCTGTACTCCTCCTCCTGCCCATTCTGATGCTGCCCACGATAGCAGTGTCGTCAGCTACTTTTGCACGTGGCAGGACTCCGAATTGTATTGGAAGTCCGATGTATATAGGCTGAACAGGACCGGAGAAAGTACAGTCCTTTATTATGTTGTACATGTGGCTGTTGTGGTCGCTGGAAGTCGGGAACGACAAAGAAAAATAAAAAGCAATTTCTTTATTCTTGGTGAGATAGAGAGACTGCAGCCCCCCCATGCCTTTGAAGAGACTGGAAAACATCCCCCCCCCCCCCCCCCAGCTCAGTGCCACTGGCTGGTCAGAACAGACAGTCTTGCTTAAAAGAAAAAACTCTTCTTTATATTACCTAGCTTATTCATTAGCCAAAGAGTAGAACAGAGGAAAAACCTAACAGTTCATTTTGAGATCATACATAGATTACGGGCTACATCTTTAATTTATGACATACAGGAGTAGAGCAAAACAAAAAACAAATGTGCCCTTCTCAGTAGACGCACGCAAAATCAATTTAACTTCATTACATTAGTTATAAAGAGATTACATCCTTATAACTTTAATATCTTCATTAGATTAGATTTGTTTGATTAGATTAATAATCCTTATTTATTAATTCATAAATGACATTTTTGTCTTATATTTTTAGAAATAAAAATCAGAGAGCTCTCTGCAGCATGATTAATACAAAATACAGTCATTGGTATTTTGTGAGTTAAATACTTATAATCATCTGCGGTGGGCTGGCTTCCTGCCTTGTGTCCTGTGTTGGCTGGGATTGGCTCCAGCAGACCCCCTTGACCCTGTAGTTAGGATATAGCAGGTTGGATAGTGGATACTTGTAATTATTACAAATAATAATGTTTTTTCTGCTTTCTCACTGTTCAGATGTAATTGATCAATGAAGTTTTTTAATTCAGCAGCACTTCCTGCTGTAAGCCCTGCCAACGTAAAGCACAGTCTGCTGAAAGTTAAAGCAAGCGGCTCAATGACGTAGTGACTCAGAGTTGGCCTCACAGACACTTAGGCTACAGTTTAATTCCAACCCACCGTTTCTTTTGTGTAAGAGTTAATGTGTTTGCTGTGTCTTCTTCCCCTTGGACGTCTGTCCCCAGTCCGCACTCCTCTCTAAATTGTCATGGTGTAACTGTTTGTCGGTATGTTTTCTGTAAAGGAGCACTAGGGTGTTGTATCGTGTTAGCCATTATGAATATAGAGAAAAGCCAAGCAAAATGACACCTTTTATTGTTTAACTAAAAAGATTACAATATGCAAGCTTTCGAGGCAACTCAGGCCCCTTCTTCAGGCAAGATGTAATCAGCAATCCAAAAGCTTTCAAGCAGTGGTGTTTGGTATACTGGATTCAACTATGGTTCATATAAAATCGATTGACGACACACAGACATTGATAATGATTCTTAACTATAGCTTTTAATAACTGTAAATCGTGTCAGTTTTCTCATTAGGTTCTCTCAGAAAAGACAAAATGCCTTTTTTTAAGAACTTCCTTTTTCCTTCTAAAATCCCACCCAGTAACATTCTACTGGAAATTACCAATCACCATCAATATAAATTTAACTTGTTACTGAGCATACATATACAATACATCCATCCATCCATCCATTTTCCAACCTGCTGAATCTGAACACATGGTCACAGGGGGTCTACTGGAGCCAATCCCAGCCAACACAGGGCACAAGGCAGGAACCAATCCCGGGCAGGGTGCCAACCCACCACAGACAAATACAATACCATACAATTTATTTCTGTATAGCCCAAAATCACACAAGAAGTGCCGCAATGGGCTTTAACAGGCCCTGCCTCTTGACAGCCCCCCAGCCCTGACTCTCTAAAAAGAGAAGGAAAAACCTAGTAGGGAAAAATGGAAGAAACCTCCGGAAAGGCAGTTCAAAGAGAGACCCCTTTCCATGTAGGTTGGGCGTGCAGTGGGTGTCAAAAAAAAGGGGGTCAATACAATACAATGCAATACACAGAACAGAACAAATCCTTAATACAGTATAAAAATAAAAAGTTTAGAAGTACGGAGCAGAATTAAACAGTAGATAATATCACATAAGAAGATTTGGATTTGTTTAGAGTCCTGGAGACCTCATCCATCAAGCTGCCTACCCCATTTGGCCATTCCATGGCTGAAACAGCGCTGGGCCAGCCAATCCGATGAAGGAACCCCTCCTTCCCACGATTCCTGCGATCCTCCATCAGGGATGACTTTACGTTAGTCAGGCAAAACATCTTGGAAGGTGGGCCGTGGCACCAAGTGCCACATTTGAGTACTGAGTAGAGAAACAGAATAGGTGAGGGTTAGTATACAATTCTAACTCTCATGTTACTTATGTTTTAGTGCTAATGACTAACAACAGAGATGCAGTCTGTACAGTTAATCCGCAGCTCTAGTCAGGGTGTGCTAAACTGAAGTCGTGAGTCTTTAAAAGCTGAGACCGAAGGGGCATCTCTTATAGTAGCAGGCAGACCACTCCACAATTTAGGAGGGTCCTGTAACTAAAAGCTTGACCTCCCACTGTTATTTTATTAATCCTATTAATCAAATACACAACAGTTCCCAAGCCAGGCCTGCACACAATGGTGGAGGCCGAATTTTCACACTTCAAACAACCTTCTAACAAGTCAGCATTTCATTGTATTTTGATATATTCTTGATTAATTGCTTTATTTTTATTTTTATATCTCTTTTGGTTAAAGGTAATTGAACGTCAGAAAGCTGTGATTGAATTTGAAGTTAATGAGGAGGATGTGGATGCTCGTTGGCTCAGGAATGGTCTCGAAATTAACTTCCGAGTTGAAGAAAGGTTTAAATACATCATTCTACGAAGGCTTCATCGTCTGACTATCACTGAGACCATCACCAGTGATGCTGGGGAATATACATTTGTAGCAGGCAGGAACAGAAGTGTGGTTACACTACAGGTTAACTGTGAGTATTTTCAATTAATGACTAGTAGGAAGTCTCCTTGTATTTGGAAGTCAGCTTGCTGACCACAAGCCTGATTCTTTATCTGGCAGTGCCTGAACCTCCAAGGATTATTCAAGAGCTGGAGCCTCTCACAGTAGAATCTGGAAAGCCAGCACGGTTCTGTACAAAGGTCACTGGTAGGCCTCTGCCTCAAATTTCCTGGTATAAAGAAGACCTGAAAATCTTTGCTGGCTACAAGTGCAAGTTCCTCCATGATGCAGAAGAGTATACGTTATTGCTGATTGAGGTTTTCCCAGAAGATGCAGCTACTTACACTTGTGAAGCTAAAAACGATTACGGTGTTGCCACCAGTTCTGCTTCACTCACTGTTGAAGGTAAGACTTCTTTGAGGTCAAGTTTGACTCTTCTTAAATTTTAACAAATAAAAAAGATGAGTAATCCATAAAATTTCCATTATTCAATATCTGTAGTACTAGGGTGTTGTACCGTGTTAGCCATTATGAACGTAGAGAAAAGCCAAGCAAAACAACAATAAAAGGTGTCATTTTTCTTGGCTTTTCTCTACATTATTCAATATGTAATGAATGAAACAATATACAGTGTAGAAAAATAAAACAGTACAACCATACACAACTAGGTGCAATTTAATTGTTCATGAAGGTAAAACTCACAAATGCTGTGAGGCCATGTAGTGCTAGCCTGACCGTAGAGCTGTGCATTTGCAGTCCATTGCAGTGTGCGATACGTCAGATTTTATCATTTCTTTAAGCTCTAATGGTGCAGTATAAATTTAGAAGCGTTTTTTATTGCCTAGTTTCTTCATTTTTCAGATTTTTGTTAAAAGCAGTAATTGACTTAACACTACACATAACTATCTGCATCTGGACAGTGTATTGAAACAATCTTCTTCTTCTTTCGGCTGCTCCCGTTAGGGGTTGCCACAGCGGATCATCTTCTTCCATATCCTTCAGTCCTCTGCATCTTCTTCTGTTACACCCTTCACCTGCATGTCCTCTCTCACCACATCCATAAATCTTCGCTTAGGCCTTCCTCTTCCCTGGTAACTCCATCCTTAACATCCTTCTCCCAATATACTCAACATCTCTCCTCTGCACATGTCCAAACCAATGCAATCTCACCTCTCTGACTTTGTCTCCAAATCATCCAACCTGAGCTGACCCTCTAATGTCCTCATTTCTAATCCTGTCCATCCTCGTCACACCCAATGCAAATCTTAGCATCTTTAATTCTGCCACCTCCAGCTCTGTCTCCTGTGCCACCGTCTCCAACCCATGTAACATAGCTGGTCTCACTACCATCCTGTAGACCTTCCCTGTCATTCTTGTTGATACCCGTCTGTCACAAATCACTCCTGACACTCTTCTCCGCCCATTCCACCCTGCCTGCACTCTCTTCTTCACTTCTCTTCCACAATCCCCATTACTCTGTACTGTTGATTCCAAGCATTTAAACTCCTCCACCTTCTCCAACTCTACTCCCTGCATCCTCACCATTCCACTGACCTCCCTCTCATTCACACACGTGTATTCTGTCTTGGTGGTCCTACTGACCTTCATTCCTCTCCTCTCCTCTCATATCTCCACCTCTCCAGGGTCTCCTCAACCTGCTCCCTACTCTCACTACAGATCACAATGTCATCAGCAAACATCATAGTCCATGGGGACTCCTGTCTACTCTTGTCTGTCAACCTGTCCATCACCATTGCAAATAAAGAGGATGATAGAGTGTTCAGTTATATACCACAATGTGTGGAGTACAAGTTAAGGGAGGTTACCCTTAAGTAACACACTAGTGAGGCCTCACCTGGAGTACTGTTCACAGTTTTGGTCTCCATATTACAAAAAAAGATGTAATATTATTAGAGGAACTCCAGAGAAGAGCAAATAGGCTTAATTCAGCACTAAGAGGTATGAGCTAGGAGGAGAGATTGAGGGAGTTGAGCCTTTTCAGTTTAAGCAAACAGAGATTACATGATAACATAAGCAAACAGAGGAGGCATGATAGAAGTCTTTCAAATTATGAAAGGAATCAGTACAGTAGATCCCAGCTGTTACTTTAAAATGAATCATGCAACAAGAACGCCAGGAACACAGCTAGAAAATTATAGTGGGCATATTTTGCATAAATGCTAGAATTCGTTTCTTCACACAAAAACTGTAGGCATATGGAATAAATTACCAAGTAGTGTGATGGAAAATAGGACTTTAGGGGCCTTCAGATCTCAACTTTATGTTACTTTGGACAATCTGGATCAATAGGATTGATGATATTGTTGGGTTTAATGGCCGGTTATCGTCACAATTTTTGAAATGTTCTACAGTTCTAATTTGCAGGTACATTATCTCAATAAGATTTTGTTTTTTGTTTTTTTAGTTCCAGAGGTCCCATCTCCTGAAGTAGAGGCTCCCATTCTTCCTCCAGTTGTGATTTCTCCAATTCAAGACACATCAACTGTTGAAGGAGAATCTGCCCGTTTCCAGTGCAGAGTTTCAGGATCAGGTGAGACATTTGGGGTAAAAAAAGGACAGAAAGCCAATGGCACATAGCTGAAGATTATAAAACAGACCATCCGTGTGGAACTCCATATGTCAGTTATCAGCACAAGGATGGAACGCCTTCTGGGTGGAGTGTGGATATATTTCCATGTTTGATTTCATGTTTTAGGGATGTGATGGTCTGAATACACTCCATGTAACGCTACAGCAAGCTGATTTTGTACTTATTGCTATCTAGGGGGCTCTGCCCCCTGCACGACTCGCTCGCCCACCCCCAGGTTTGGTTAACCGGATATACAATTTAAAGAGATTGTTATTTTCATGGGAATTGTAAGATGTGCATTATTTTGACCTTTACTTACTGTATTTACTGTATTTTATACACACACACACCAAGCACACACTAGGGACAATTTAGGATCGCCAATGCACCTAACATGCGTGTCTTTGGACTGTGGGAGGAAACCGGAGCACCTGGAGGAAGACACGGGGAGAACATGCAACGTCCACACAGGGAGGACCTGGGAAGCAAACCCAGGTCTCCGTACTGTGAGGCAGTGGCGCTACCACTGCGTCTTTGTGACATCAAAGATTTTTAATTCTACATTTCTTTCTAAGGCGTTCAACTCAGTTGATCGAGCTGCCCTGTAGAACATCCTGAGGGTTCGTGGGATCCCCTCGAGGTTGCTGGATATCATGGCCGGCCTGTACACTGGTGCTGTGAGTGCTGTGCAGAGTGGAGGCAGAAGCTCTGTGTTTTACCCCAGTTGATTCTGGGGTTCATAATCAGTGTGTTCTGCTCCTACTCTGGTCAATGATCACATGGACTGGGTGTTGGGCAATGTCGTGTGGTCCAGCGGCTGTGGGGCATCTGTTGGTGAAGAAAGATTCACGAATCTTGACTTTGCCGACAATGCTGTGATCTTCGTGGAGTCGATGGAGGCTCTGATGGGGGCTCTTGAGAGACTGAGTGAGGGGTCTGAGTGTCTGGGCTTGCAAGGATCCTGATAAAAACCAACATCCAGGCCTTTAATGTCCTCTTGGGCACAGCCATCAGCAGTGTGTCTGTCTGCGGAGAGAGTTTCAGCGTCATTGAGAGGTTTACTTACCTCAGCAGTGACATTCATATCTCTTTTGACTCTTCCTATGAAGTCAGTAGATGGATTGAGAGAACATGGGGGGTCATGAGGTCGCTGGAATGGGGTGTGTGACGCTCCTGATATCTATACAAAAGGACCAAGGTCCAAGTCTTTAGAGTCCTGGTGCTTCCTGTCTTGCTATATGGTTGCGAGACATGGACGCTATCCAGTGACCTGAGACGAAGACTGGACTCCTTTGGTACTGTGTCTCTCTGGAAAATTCTTGGGTATCGTT